>NC_054534.1:88220774-88460774 GCF_017654505.1 Polyodon spathula | reverse complement strand
TAAAGTAAGAATGCTTTCAAAAATATACATGTTAATAGATTACATTTATCAATTAATTAAATGCAAAGTGAGTGAACAGAAGAAAAATCTACATCAAATCCATATTTGGTGTGACCACCCTTTGCCTTCAAAACAGCATCAATTTTAATAGGTACACTTGCACACAGATTTTGAAGGAACTTGGCACGTAGGTTGGCCCAAACGATCTTGGAGAACTAACCACAGTTCTTCTGTGGATTTAGGTGTCCTAAATTGCTTCTCTCTCTTCATGTAATCCCAGACAGATTTGATGATGTTGAGATCAGGGCTCTGTGGGGGCCATACCATCACTTCCAGGACTCCTTGTTCTTCTTTACGCTGAAGATGGTTCTTAATGACTTTCGCTGTATGTTTGGGGTCGTTGTCATGCTGCAGAATAAATTCGGGGCTAATCAGATGCCTCCGTGATGGTATTGCATGATGGATAAGTATCTGCCTGTACTTCTCAGCATTGAGGAGACCATTAATTCTGACCAAATCCCCAACTCCATTTGCAGAAATGCAGCCCCAAACTTGCAAGAAACCTCCACCATGCTTCACTGTTGCCTGCAGACACTCATTCGTGTACCGCTCTCCAGCCCTTCGGTGAACGAACTGCCTTCTGCTACAATCAAATATTTCAAATTTTGACTCATCAGTCCAGAGCACCTGCTGCCATTTTTCTGCACCCCAGTTCCTGTGTTTTCGTGCATAGTTGAGTCGCTTGGCCTTGTTTCCACGTCGGAGGTATGGATTTTTGGCTGCAAGTCTTCCATGAAGGCCCCTTCTGACCAGACTTCTTCGGACAGTAGATGGGTGTATCAGGGTGCCACTGTTTTCTGCCAATTCTGAGCTGATGGCATTGCTGGACATCTTCCGATTGTGAAAGGAAGTAAGCATGATGTGTCTTTCATCTGCTGCAGTAAGTTTCCTTGGCCGACCACTGCGTCTACGGTCCTCAATGTTGCCCGTTTCTTTGTGCTTCTTCAAAAGAGCTTGGACAGCAAAGGTGGAAACCCCTGTCTGCCTTGACATTTCTGTCTGGGAGATACCTTGCTGATGCAGTATAACTACCTTGTGTCTCCTTGCTGTGCTCAGTCTTGCCATGGTGTATGACTTGACAGTAAACGATCTTCAGCAACCTGACCTTGTTAGCTGAGTTTGGCTGTTCTTCACCCAGTTTTATTCCTCCTACACAGCTGTTTCTGTTTCAGTTAATGATTGTGTTTCAACCTACGTATTGAATTAATGATCATCAGCATCTGTTTGGTATAATTGTTTAATCATACACCTGACTATATGACTACAAAATCCCTGACTTTGTGCAAGTGTACCTAGAAGAATTGATGCTGTTTTGAAGGCAAAGGGTGGTCACAACAAATATGGATGTGATTTAGATTTTTCTTCTGTTCACTCACTTTGCATTTAGTTAATTGATAAATATAATCTATTAACATGTCTATTTTTGAAAGCATTCTTACTTTACAGAATTTTCCTCAGAGTTGGGGAACATTGTCAGAGCAGAAGGAAGCAAGTTTTCTTCCAGGACAACCTTGTACTTGGCTTGATTCATGCCAAAGCTGCCCAATTCCAGCCTTGCTGAAGCACCCCCAGATCATCACCGATCCTCCACCACATTTCACAGTGGGTGTGCGACACTGTGGCTTGTAGGCCTCTCCAGATCTCCTTCTAACCATTAGACGACCAGGTGTTGGGCAAAGCTGAAAATTGGACTCATCTGGGGGTGCTTCAGCAAGGCTGGAATCTGGCTGATTTGTCTTTGTGAAGGACGCATGAATCAAGCCAAGTACAAGGTTGTCCTGGAAGAAAACTTGCTTCCTTCTGCTCTGACAATGTTCCCCAACTCTGAGGATTGGTTTTTCCAGCAGGACAATGCTCCATGCCACACAGCCAGGTCAATCAAGGTGTGGATGGAGGAACACCAGATCAAGACCCTGTCATGGCCAGCCCAATCTCCAGACCTGAACCCTATTGAAAACCTCTGGAATGTGATCAAGAGGAAGATGGATAGTCACAAGCCATCAAACAAAGCCGAGCTGCTTGAATTTTTGCGCCAGGAGTGACATAAAGTCACCCAACATCAATGTGAAAGACTGGTGGAGAGCATGCCAAGACGCATGAAAGCTGTGATTGAAAATCAGGGTTATTCCACCAAATATTGATTTCTGAACTCTTCCTAAGTTAAAACATTAGTATTGTGTTGTTTAAAAATGAATATGAACTTATTTTCTTTGCATTATTCGAGGTCTGACAACACTGCATCTTTTTTCTTATTTTGACCAGTTGTAATTTTCTGCAAATAAATGCTCTAAATGACAATATTTTTATTTGGAATTTGGGAGAAATGTTGTCAGTAGTTTATAGAATAAAACAAAAATGTTCATTTTACCCAAACACATACCTATAAATAGTAAAACCAGAGAAACTGATAATTTTGCAGTGGTCTCTTAATTTTTTCCAGAGCTATATATATATATATATATATAAATTATATATATATATATATATATATATATATATATATATATATAAAATTCTGAACAGCACTGTAAGATTGATCGCATTGGCTACATTATTTATATTATTTTCAATACAGAATACCTGATGTTGCTGAGTGATTATCTAAAATGTAAATTTTTGTAATTATGGTAAGGCAACTTTATTAAAAAGAGAGAGACATCTCTTGAATACACTATTTATTTCCTTTAACTAAATTCTCAGTGGAACTTAGTACAATAGAAGGTTACATAACTAGAAAAACTGCCAACCAATGTGGGGCTGTGACCCTTCTAATTAATCATTAATATTTCACTCAGCTACACTTGTATTTGTGTAAAATTGTTTTGAGATATAGTGCAATACATTTTCTGTTTTCTACTTCAATTTCAAAAGTGCAGTAGAAAAAAATTCAGTTGTCTAATTTGTGGCACCCCCTCAAAAAAAGAATGGGGAAGTCTAAAAAGGGTAAAACAGCACAGCACACACCTTCCAGTGTCACCAAATATAAAATAAGCTCAATTAATGTCTCATTTAATGTTAATCCTTGAAAGACAGAGGGTGCCAAATATTAGGCTATAGCTGTATACCATAAACATAATAATACGACTACTTCTGTTAAACTTAATTTGAAGAAAGGGGAGGGGGTGGGGGTTGTCCTTATTTATTCAGTGCAAAGGTGATCTGATTTCCAGTTAACTGAACACTAAATGATTTAATGCCACCAGGTGGCAGCAACACCAAAATGTTTACTCCTTAATGTTCATTTAAGTGTGTGAAACATCAAATATGAACTTTTTTTTTTTTTTTTTTGTTAATACAAATGGCCTGGTGACATCCCCCCTCCCCCAATTCCCCATGCGTGAAGCTGCCCAATGCAAATGGAGCTACAGATTGCTTCAATGCTCTTTACATTGTACACCACTGCTCTGCTGTCTTTTACTGTTCGTGTGCTTTCATGTTGGATTCATTTTGTAGTCTCTTCAGAAACTTTTACAGTGGAAGAGCATGAATTATTAATTTAGCCCTTGCACATCGACCATAATGTGATAAATGAAGTACTAATCCCAGTAAAGTGTTCCAACTCTACCAGTGTGAGGAACTGTGCTCCTTGATGTGTCCATACCAAAGGGGCTTTTGAAACGTACAGTCTGTTTTAATGGAACATTAAAGTCATCAGCGTTCACAAAACATAAAAAAATGCTACTACTCCTAACAAGAATAACAGGATTCAACTACAACAGACTGCGTTAAAATAATGCACTAAAGCTATTTTCATTCAAACCACTGTGCTTTGAAACGTTAATGATCCGTACTTAGGTGAAGTAAATAAAGGAGCCTGTTGTGTAATAAATATTTTTTTTATATTTTAGCCTACTGTTAAAAAAAAGAAAAAGCCAGCCCTCCCCCAGGGGATGCAGGATATTTCACAACACTGGTGTCATAACGTCACAGCACAAGGGTCATGCGAGTACAACGTTCAAACCTGTCAGTCAAGAGATTGTTTTCATGCCAGAGGTCGTATCCACTCTCACGCATCATGTTTGGTATTTGCCCATAAATTACAGCATTACGTACCGTCCCATCTATTTGTGAATTCACCTCCTGGAAGTTAATTCCTTAACGTCTTCCCGACTCCAAATACTACCTCGTTCTTGATCTGCCATTATATTTGAAATAACACATGACAAAAAGACCCAACACGTCCGGTATACAATCATGTGTGATGTTGTCTTTCAGTACCGGCATAGCATTTCACACAGGCAGTGGTTCATATAATATTACAGCTCTGTGACGGTTAGGCAATTCACACACTAAAATGCTGCATCAGTGCCAGTTATGCACCATCATAACTCGTCTATGAAAGGGGTAGGGTTGACATCTGTCCGGGTTTGACCCGCACGGTCTGGGAATTGGCATTTTTGACAGGAATTAACAAGCCCTTAAATTGTGAGATAACGCACTTTATTTACCTTCATACAACACATAACACTGCATGTCTGCAAAGCATCCTTTGCAAGTTAAAGCAATCTACAGGTTTTTGCACACATATAATTTTATAGAACAATACAAGTACACTACACTTCATACTATATAAAGTTTATCTATCCATTATGTAAGTACATTTGGGCAATAATTATAATACAGATATTTAACACAATCCAGTCAGCCCATTTTACAAATTTATGTATTTTTTAGTTGGATTTAAGCTAAGACAGATTCCAAATAGTTTTTTTTATTTTTTTAGCTATAGCTTTAGGCTTCTTGGTATAACATACCTCAATGATTAGTCACTGGGCTCCAATATATTTGGTATGTGAAGGTGGAAAAATTAAAACTGGAGGAATGTTTGTTTCTTTCATGGGAAAGAAATGAAAACAGCAATGATTTAAGGTAAGGCTTTTACAGGCAGTTGGCACACTGAGTTAATGTACCCAGACAAAGAAAATATGATGTGTTAGTCATCACCACATATCAAAGCTGTAAGCACACCCCCCAAAAAGAAAACTGATTTATAGTAATGTGATTAACAAAACAGCAGTTAACATTTTTAAAGATGACCAAAAATAAACATTTAGTATATTAACAGCAAAAAAAAAAAAAAAAGACATGAAATAACTACTTAAAAACGATTCTGTTACCAAAGGCATTTTCTGAACATTTACATCATGCAAGAAAAAGATGGTAATCATGTGATCAGTTACTAATGTTAAACACAGTTAATTTTATAAAAAGAAAATGATGAAGCTACAGTAACAGAATATGCACCAAGACCATTCATCTGATTCCGATTCAGTGTATACAATTCATTTTTAGTTCTGGGAGCTTAATCTGTGAGTGCTTCTAAAGTGTCATGGTAGGTTTAAAAAACACATTTCATATACTTGCCTGTCCAGCACTGGATCTGTCCAGACTCTAGGGAAGAAACTGACCAAATCTACCACTTCACACAGTGCGTCTTTGGAAGATGAATGGTCATACACAGGTACTCTGCATCTTGTGCAAATGCTACTAGAACACGATTCTGCTGATTGGCATTTTAGAGCATTTCTATAATGGTACATTACATCATATGAGAGTATCTTCTTGGAGGCATTCACTCAATGTTTAAGGTTGTGTTATGTATATTTAATAAGCAATAGCCTGTTATAAAGCAGATGTAGATAACCAGGTAAACTAATCATTACAACATACAAAAGTGTCAGGTGTGGAGTTTTCAAAAGATACACTGTATTAATCTGCTCTACAATAACATGCTAAATCTGTAAGAGAATGTACATATCCCAATATTCCTAGAATGTGTTGAGCAGTATAATTTTTGACAATCCTTATTCAGAAAAAGATTTATATGTAGATATGGCCTTACAATCCAATAGCAAGAACAATATTAAAAGCATTAATTTCCTTGGACTTACAATTTAATCAAGGCTTAAAGGTTTTAAACCAACAAGAGTCAACATTACCTATTCCTTTCATAATATTCAAATAAAGCACTTCCTATCTGACATTAAACACACGGTTGCTTGGTAGCAGTTATAAAACAATATTTAGATGTAAAAAAATGACTTAGGATTTAGGGCTTACTTATGGGTAATGTGGAGCTTTTCTTAAATGTGGTTCAGCAGAAAAGTCTAATTTCTTTCTATAATGTGGAGTGTTAATCTCTCCCCTCTACTTTGAATGGAACATTGATACCTGATTTGCAAGTGCTTCATATTTACGTCAAATGTGTCTAACTGTGCTTCAGCAGATGATCACAGTGCATCTTCACAGCGTCTGTTCTAATAGTGTGCCATGTTTTGTTACACTGCTAAAGTCGTGATGGACCAGTGTAGGCAGGAAAAAAGCAGCATTAAAAGCAGACTATCCAGTATGCTGAGAGATCAAATAACTACTCCAGACTGATTTATTGTGATATACACTTAAAAAAGAGGGTCAGTCTAGTAAAATTGGATCACAGTTGTGACTATACAAATATTTGCTTTATATTGATACAGTTTCTAATCCCATTACCACAGGATATGAAACCTAAAAAAAAAAATACAATTTCTGAATACAGTTGCATTAATAATAAATATATGATAAGTGGAACTAAGTCTGTCTTTGAATTTAATTAGGATTCTACATCTCTATCCTGTGAATTAAGTGACACTTATGATTTACAAAATGCTCTCACTACATTGCACAGCAATCTGTCACTGAATGACTGATTCGGTTGAAATTAGACTCAGCATGAAAGCAGCACAAGCTGACATTATTAATAAAATCCAGGACCATAAATATAGGAAAAAACTAAAGTTTGTCAAATAATAGCTATAACATGAGAATTCATCTCTTGTACTTGGAGACAACTCTGTCCTGGTGCACTTCATGTGTTTAAATATTCACAAGTGAGCTTCAACACTTCTGGTATGTATTTAATTTATGATTTGTAATAAAAGAATAAATGTAAAATAACACTACTGAAAATGAAAAAAGATAAGACATGATAACATTAAAATGATATTGCAAAACAGTGCATATGTGTATGTGGGCATTTGCTTTATGTACACAATTCAGAATTTTGCAGTTTTAAGCAATTTAATCAGAATCTGGAAGCAAATTTGTTTTTCATCGTTTGACTTGGTTCTTTATTAATTTAAACAAAGCATTTGCAGAACCAATGTTTTTTATAAAGGCTAAATGAGGAATCAGGCTGGTGAATATATGGTTCTGCAATGTAAGCAATATGTAATGTATCTAAGACAGCAATAAAGAGAAAGTTAGTGTATTAATAGTAGAACAATATCTGCTGCATTGCAGAAGAGTCTATATAATGATTTTAGGAGTAAGAACTAGGCCTATGCCTTTTGGGTAAATGTGCTAATGATGTGTCTAAGGCAGAATTTACAGCAACATTTGAGATTTATAGGTTTGGTTCCTGAAAGGACCTGTCAAGCAAATTGTTCTCAGGAATCGAGACAATGGAATAGAGGCAAAACAGCTGACACCAAAATGTCATTGTCTAACTGGAGTCCAATCAGTAGGTTAATGAAAGATGGTACTTGTAACTGGAAGGTCAGTTTTTGTCTTGCTAGCTACATTGCAAGTCATGCAAAGACTGCAAATTTAAGGTTTGGAAATAGAAAAGACACAAAGCATGTTTTATGAAAGCTCTAGCGATAGAAAATGAGAATACTATATTTCCTTAAAAGTTCCCCTGAATTCCAAAATTTTCTATAGATTTCACAGCATAAACATTACCCTGTTATCACCAAATTATCTACACCTTTAATTGAGACTGGTTGAAAAGTCAAGTCTGATGAATTAAAGTAAAAACTCCCATACAAATAAAACTCCTAAGGAATGCTTCACTTACTGGTCCCACAGAACAAGGCAAAAGCTGACTCTGCATTCTGATTATATTCCATTTGCTAGTACAGTATGTGCTCAGATTTCTACTGCCATAGTTCACAAAGATAGAGAATTCTCAGTGCATTGAAAGGTGGCTGAAACTGTAAGCTATAGCCACAGTGTTCCGTTCCTGTCAAGGACAAGGCTATCCAGGTTCTGTTAGCTCTGTTAATCAAGCGATACATTTATTAATGTACTACTCCTAAACCACAACAATGATTATTACAACCTTTACACCACTGCTGTTGTGATCTATCCTACAAGTACCTCAGGATTTCCTGCTAACAGGACCTCTAGGGTTCCTAATCAACTCTTATGCGCTAGAGCCTTTTTTTTCCACACATTTTAGATTAACAATAAGGTACTCACAAAGGGATCATATTTAAATTTGAAGTGGTTTTATTGAAATCTCAGCAGTATCTGATTGTCAGCACAAAGGCATTATAATATATTGTAATCATTATGTAAGGACAGGTCTAGCAGAAAGCATCTAATCCTGTGTGATGGCTCCTGCGGAGTCAGTAAAGGGCACATACTAATAAGGAAGCTGCAGAAAAGCATGAGTGACGACACACATGCTGGAGAAAAAAAAGCAAGCTCAGCAGATACAGTGCGGCTAATAGAACCATTACTGCTGTACGTCAGGCTGTGAAAATACCAAGAGAGACACGTGCCTGACAGCCCAAGAGAAAAAATATATAATCTGGCCGTTCATACATTTCATGGGTGAACATTTACACACATCGAGCTTGTCAGCCTGACACTTTTATGCAATATGATTGATGAGAGTTAACCGCACACCTAGAAGACATCAAAATCAAATTAACAGACAAGTGCTATTTCTGCCCATGTGCACCTGCTAAGAGAGAGACTAGCCAGAATGACACAAGGGACTAAAAAAACATCTTTGAAATCTTAAACACTCATTATTATTAGGTTCATTATACACAAGTTATATAATTGGTTGGCATCGACATTGTTTGCGATTATGGCACATGTGTTAAAAGACATATTTCTCACACTTTAGCATCTTTAGCTGTTTTCTTTCACCCCTTTGCTTCATGAAGGCAACACTTGGTGCTAATGTTGTGTTTACTATACTCCACACTATAAAATAACCACCTCCACCCCTTATCTGGTTGTGTTAGAAAGGAGAAGGAGAATGTTAGGTCTCCTAGCAAAGATGAAAACAGTAAATATATTAAAAAAAACAAAAACAAAAACAAAAAAAAAAAACATGTAGCTCAAAGTACTGATAAAGCTATGTTTGATTGAATTTAGGCATATTGTTAGACAGCTGTCAATAATGAAATCCCATTGCTTTCACTGTGGAAACATCTATTCCGAAGACATGCCACAGCCTGCTCTTGCACAGTCTAAAAGCAATACATTTAAATGTTTCTATTTCCTACAGGTTTTTAACAATGTGATGATTACTGACTCAATAAATAAACAATCTCTACAATTTATAAACTAACACATTAAAATGCTACAATAAAAATCTAAAGTACTATTTGTGTTTTATCATGTTTTTATCTTGTTTAGGCATTCACTCAGATGTCATCTAGAAGGTGAAATCCCGTAAGCCTCAGGCTGATGTTAGAATGCAGCAGTGTAATTATGTTGTGCCCACAGTAATGTCCTAAAGGTTTAGTTTACAGTACTCAATATCAGACAGATCTGTCTGTACCAAAACTGATAGGTCAGTCCTCTCAGTCCCATATTCAGTCCCAACCGTCTGCTTTGTACAACCTGGAAATCCCCTAATTATATGCAGCATTACAGCAAATGCACCAGAAGTAACTTTTTTTCAGGCAAAGTGATGCATCTGTTATTATTTATTTTTTTTTTTTGGTTTTGTTTTCTACCTTTTTACTTTACCTGCAATTCAGTACCACAGAGAAAAAGACAAAAATAACAGGAACAATAACCTGCAGCTGATGTCTGGAAGGCACAGCAATCACTATCCAGATACTAGTTAATTCTTGGGCAAGAAAGGCAGCCTGCTGACAACAGTAGTAGTTTTACAATACCACAGGCATTGTGTTATCACAGAACAGGGTAATTATATGCACAACAAAGAGAAACATGCCTTATACCATTTATCTATGCCATAAAATGTATATGGACATGTATTTTTGAAGTCATAAAATATATGGGCTAATAAGATATATTTTAATGGGAATGGTTTTGCTCTTCATTTAAATATTTAACACTCTTCTTAGTTATGTTCACGATTGGCACATGGATGTCAATACTAAAAGCAAGAACAAAAATTCCAATGCCAGACTGATCCAAAATCTGTTTAAGAATGCAAAACGGCGTACCTTTGTCTGCAGATGGTAATTTAAAAAGAAGCAAAACAATCAGCAGTTTGTAATATAATTAATTAGTCAGAGGAAGCTACAAGTAGGACACTAGGGTACCAATGTAATACAAAAACAAAACATCACCTTGGCTGTCAAATACCTCCAAAATCACAGGGTTTTGAAAGTAAATGGAACAGAGAAATTAATTGTAGCGGTACAAACAAGTAACCTCTCAAAACAATAATTTAATTTCCTCCAGGTTTTATGCCATTATAAATGTTTTCTTTCCCTCAGAAAACAGAGTGTAAAAAAAAAAAAAAAAAATTAGATATTTCAGAAACATGTTTTAAAAGTTCATAATCCACTCTGAATTAGAGTAATTTCAAAGAACATGCAGCGAGTCATTCCTTTAAACTACATTAAAATGTGAAGAAAAGTAAAAGCACAAGTAATCTGTCTCTAAAGGCACTGATGTGATACATAAATGCATTTTTGAAGGCTGTAGTGTTACTGAACAATGCCTCACCAACTGGAGCTATAATCGATTATGACTGGTACACCGCCCCCCACCCCCACATCCCCCCATCCCACATCCCAACCTTCAACAGAGGCCATTTGTAGGTCTATAAAGTTTGTCCATGCAGCTCACAACTGTGTTTTTTAAATGTTAGAAAAGCTTCCTTATTTATTACTACCAACTAGAAGTAATTTTTTTAATGAAAAATGTATCTATTTCTTAATTTGACAGTTAATAAAAGCTGAGCTGTGTGCCACAGCAGAGAAGAATCGGAATGATGCCCCAGGGCTACACATTTCCCGTTTTCATCCTTTCTGCATCAGTATGCGGCAACTGTTTCAATAGCATGTCTCCAGATGCTGCAGTTTTGTACTGAAGTGATTCTCTTCCACCTACTCAGCTACAAACCATGATTGTCAATTTCAAATAAGTTATACGCCCATTTAGAGGAGATAATGTATCATAAAAGATTTATTTATGAATTACTTGAATTGGCAGTGCTCAAGTAAACAATGGTATTGCTGGAATAGCAAAATGTCCAGATCAAGATTTTTTATTTACAGCTTCATCTGCCTTGAATGACAATAACTTTGATGAAGGGGGAACTTTGAACTTATTAGTTTGCAATCTTTTTTTGCTGAAATATGTTTCTCCTCATCGCGCTACAGCGGACCCTACTGGCCAGATGCCTAGTTAGCTCAGATGGACACCTGCAGGGCTGGCCTTTGTCCTCCAGAGACTTGTAGTTCACTGACATCCACTCTCGAGTTCCTGGGTGTAAAAGAGGAAACTGGCTTGGTTGTGGGATCGGAGAATGCCCACTGAACCTCCAGTTCTCTTGAACAGTGTGGGCAATTGCTACAGTGAGGGGGAAAAAAAAATTGGCTTTCTAAATTGTTAAATGCTGTATTTGCTAAGCATCTCAGAAATGTTTACACAGTAAGCAAGGAAGACTCAGTGTCATAACCCACAAAAATAATTTGCGAAAAGATTCCTTATAGGTGTAAAATTGGTTCAACAAAACTAGTCTTTCTTTAAAACTGATCAAGCATGGTTGCAATTAGTGATTTTTTTTTTACTTAAGGTAATCTTTTTATCTTTATATTCTTACAGACATTAAGTGGGTTTCAATTCAGCTTATCATTAACACTTTGACTATTTATTTATTTAAATTAATTTAAGTCAGATTTATTTATTTACAGTTCTGGAATGTAGGCTGCATTGTAAACTACGTATTTCTTAACACCCCCATCTTATAATTACTTAATATAAATCAATAATCGGATTACATTTTTGTCAATGGCAGGTCAAAACACAGATATTAGAAACCACTAGGTTGGCAGTATCACTATAGTTATATTGCACTATATAAGTTAACTTCACTATAACAAACTCCCCTCGGACCTGGAGAAATGTTCCTTATATCAGAGTGTTCATTACAATATGGTTTGGCATATTTCTGTATCAGAATAATGACAAAACAGCAAATTTGAATTGAACATCAATATATAGTACTTTTATGAAGATTCCTTCACGTTGATCAACATTTCAACGGTATTGTGACAAGTTACTCATTTAACATGTGTGGTTAACCGCATTGCAGGACAAAGGAGTTGAAATGCCGCACAGGCACACAGGACTTATTAAACACAAAACAAAGTAAACAAATGGGTTGTGTGACGCTACCAACGATGTTCCAATATTTTTCCCCAAACCTCAAAAAAGTCCTAGTTTGCCATGGAGCCAGATAGCACTCCTTGCATTAATTACTTAATAACACTTTTCATATATGTAGGTTACTATACTAAATTAAAAGTATGCAAGTATGCATTTTAGAAATTACAGGTAAAAATAGCACTACATATGGTTATAACATATAGATAAATGTAGCCACAGATTGGAAAGGGAAGTTGAACTGGTTGTGCAGCAGTCAGAGGTTATTTTTTGATAGTTTCTTGTCAAAATAGTAATAGTAATAAAAGCACTATATTCAAATAAAAAGCATAAAAATAACATTGTATAGTTTAAAACAATTTTTAATCTAAGTGTCCCGGTTCTGAGCTTTGGAAGTCTGGTCAACCTACCAAGGCAATATTTACATACAGTCAAACACTAGTAAATACTAGCTGAAGGTGAAGGTTAACATTTTTAAACAAGGTATAAAAAAAAAATAAAAAATGGGAAACACTGTAAATCTGATGTATTTGACGTAATTATATTAGAACATGTATTATAACGTTTATAAATATCAAGAAACAAGTGGATATAAGCAGATACTATTTCATGAACTAAATGTATCAGGTATGTGTTTTGTCCTTATTACTGATATTAATGAAATGAGTAACTATTATTTTATTTATAAATATTTATTTTGAGAAAATAAATTGAGAGCAGTGTTCATTATTGTTTCCAAAAGACTCTGAGAATAAACATGTATTATGTCACTGCAATCACTCAGGTGAAACAATGTCTTGTAATATGCGCAAACATCAATATATTTCAACAAACTTTCATGAACTACTGTAAGGTCCCTCGAGTCATAGAATAACACGTTTGTATACATGTATCTCTAAGCAGAATAAATAATAAAGTGAAAAGTTTACATGGTTTCTTAAGTACTTTATAATATTCCCCAGAGTGTTCTGAAAAAAGGACACCATTTGCAAGATGCTAATGTAAAAAATATATTTTTTGTGAGTTTATATAGGAAGAGTTAACTACAGCCAAAAAAATACCAGGTCCTGAGGGAGCATCCCACTGAAAAATGCTTGGTCCTGAAAGGGTTAACTGGTACAGTACGTTGGTTCACTTCACACAACACTGCGCGCTTACCTGACAATTTCCATTTGACAATTTTTCAGACTTGTCAGCTCTTACCGTCAAGTAAAACATAGTTTCTTTTGTGTTTAATTCTTTATATATTGACAAACTGTAAACTAAGTCATGTACATAAACTTTGGTCACTTGAACAAATTACTATTTTAAATCTTTATTAGTCTAGTGATTTTGATTAGTCCACACCTGTTTAAATGAGGCCTGAAGAATTTGTTTGGAATCGATCACATAAAACTGCATTTTCCAAAAATAACAATTCTAGAGCCACTTTTTTAATAATTCCCTGGATTTTTATTTATCAAAAAAGGGGGGTGGCTGGATAAGTATTTCTTTGTTTTTAGTTTGAAAAAGTCATGTTTGAACGTGTAAGTGAAATCTAGATTAGAACTCATCTACAGTGGTCAATGTTGAAAGTTACCATCCTCTCTCAGAGGGGCATATCTTGATTTCATCAAAGAAGATGGATGAAAAGATTTATCCAGAAGACATGTCATCCTCCATGACAATTTAATATCAATTCCATAAGAGGAGATCAAAAGGAGAGGTCAAGGGCTGCAGTTTATTTCTTGGATATTCTTAACATGAGCCTTCACAGCCACAGCCATAGCAGTAATATAATCCATGAGCATGACAACATATAAGAACTGGTTATGTATCGGTTTATAAAAGATATTTAAAAAAGAGACTGCATGCTTTAAATCCTGGGAGCCAATAACAGAGATGTTGTTTACCTCTGCATGACAACCAAAATTCACTACATTTACTTTATCTACTCTGATCCTTCTGTTAGCCCATTTGTTTGAATATATTGCAGCAGTGGGTTTATTCTTGGGCTGTGTGAACAGTATGACTTTGGTGGTGACGTCAGATCAGAAACAGACACCACACCAAACAGGTAATGGCGGGGCAAACTGAGAGGCTATGGCGCTCAGCTTTTTATTAAATAATAAAACAAAAGTTTTATACAAAACAAAAATACTTAAACAAAAGTGCATGTTGGCCAAACAAACAAAACAATAAATAGTATGCTGGTTGCAAAACCATCATAGTAGCAATTGTTATTTGTTTTTATCTCTCTCCCCACCCATTCTCCACTCACAAACACACACTCTTCGTTCAGCAAAACCGCAGATCTTTTATATTCTGGCCGAGGGGTTAACTAGCTATTAATTATCGTATTATCCATCGGCCAGTCAGCTTTTATGCCACAAGCTTCAAAGCACTTCACACAGGTTAAAATGGAACAACAATTGCAAAGACAAATATTATAAAAACACTAAGGACAAAAAATACACTCATACAATGATCAAAATACATAAAGACATAAAATAACCATGACATCAGAATAAGATCAGAAGGCTAAATTATAAAAATAAGTCTTAAGCCTTGATTTAAAAGTAGCCACTGTGGGCAAACCTCTAACATGATCAGGCAGAGTTCCACAATAAGCAACCTCTCCTTTCTTCCTAAGCCTTACCCTAGGACTACAGAGCAGGCCACTATCAGCTGACCGCAATGCACACTGATGCCGATAGGGAAACAATAACTCTGACAAGTAATCTGGTGCAATTCCATTTAGTGCTTTAAACGTAACTAATAGAATTCTATATTTCACAGGAAGCCAGTGCAGAGATGTCAGCACAGGAATTTTATGTGCTCTCTTTTTTGTTCTGGTGAGAACCCTTGAAGCTGAATTCTAGTATGCCCAGCAAACAGGGGTTTGCAGTAGTCCAGTCTAGATGCAATAAAGGCATGGGCAGTATGTTTTAGATGATCGAGACACCTTCGTAGACTTTTTAATAAGTGACTCAAAACTCAAAGCAGAGTCAAAGATAACACCCACATTTATCACCTTGGATTTTAAATTACGAGTTAAGTCACCCAAGTCTATTTTTGACAAATCAACTTGTTGCTGAGAAACAGAGTATGAGCTTTTGCCACACACACTTAAAAGTGTGCATTAACACAGAAAGTAAATACAAGGTTATTGAGCCACCCACAGAATATATCACCTTTCCTACTGAATTTTTCAGAAATGTAATTATTAAAAAAGACCAGAACACTAGTAAACCCTATTCACTCTACAATTAATACATGAAAGAATAAGAAAAGACTATGGAAAGAACACACATTACAGATCAATAAATATTTTTAATATCTGAGTGTTAGTTTGTGTAGACTGGGCATCATGCAGGGTTAGAAACTAATGCTCGCCTGAAGTGAATTAAAACTGATGACGACTAGTTGATGTCTGTATCTCAGTAGTCCTGTGGGCGAGTGCCTAAAAAAAGTGTACAGATATATTCTCAACATCACAGATTTGCCTTTGCGAAATGCAGGAAAAGCACATTTTCTAACTGGGTGTAGCAGTGGTGAACTATGCTTACAAAACAGTCACTCAGAACTGAAACCTCCTTTCTCCCCTTGTCATGCCGAATTTTGTATTATTTTGAGATATGCAAAGGTATCAGCGCTTCATTTCATTTTGTCCGTGCGATTACTTCCACTATTCATTTATTCTTCGCCGTGGATTAACACTGAACTTCCGGTTTAAACAAAATGTACTTTTTAGACATCAAAACAGTATCAAAACGGTCATTTCTTCACATTACGTTTCATTTTTCAATTATGGATTTCTTTTTTGAAAAAACTCAATTGCTTGAACACAACACACTTATTTGGTAGGCTGAGATTTAATCTGTGTAAAATATTAAAGTATTTAAAACTATGTAGATTTAAGGAATGATTGCTTAACTAGGTCTTATTACAAATGGATTCGTATTACAAGAATTAGTGTAAAATATTGGAATAACAATTTCATATGGTCCGTTTCAAAATAACGTAATGTTAGGAAATGGCTATTAAAAAAAAGTAAATTTAGTTTATAATACTGAATGTTTACATTTCAGTCACTGTGATGAATAAAATTAATAACGTATTGCATTTTTGAAGTAAGCGTAAAGTCATTTTACAAAAAGGTGGAGTTTTATACCGGGTTGGGACCCCCCACCACAAAAGAAAAAAAGGACGATGAATATGCCAGAGAAAAGAGGCAGAGCAATTTTCAAGTAACTTGGCTTTCACAATTTGACTGGCTACAGTAAGTCCCACTTTATAAGTAACGAATGTGAATTAAACTTTCAGGACATACATAGAAAGTTTAGCTGCACTCAACGCTGAATTTAAGATTTTGAGAACTGTATAATTACACGCTTACCAGACAATCATCCTTACTGAATAACAAAAGTACTATAAGAAGCTCACTGTGTACACAAGGTATATAAAAAGTTATTCCAATGTTGTATTATTATTGATCACCTTTAATTCATGCCATCAGTGACATGGCTAAAGAAAGCAATATTCCAGGACAAGAAAGGAGCTGAAAAAATAAAGCCAGTAAGTTTGCTCAAACTGCTTTACATCAGCTGTTGAGACCCTACATATTAGCTATATTTACACAGTGCTACCCCATTATAATGAGGTTGTCGGGGTCCATAATTAGGAGACTGCGTTACTTGTGTTTCGCCTTGTAACAAATAATGGCACTTTTTTCCCCAAAATGATTTACAATCCCAAGTCAAATTAATATTGTAGTGTAGGGATTAAGGAAATTAAGGAAGGACACACACACAATTTGTAGGCACTGAAATCCATGGTTTATTGGAATGATTATTCTCGGACCCTGTTTAAATTAAGGGAAGTAATGTTAAAACTTTACAATGCATTAGTAAGACCTCATCTAGAATATACTGCTCTAGAAAGAGTGCAAAGAAGAGCGACCAGATTTTTTCCTCGTTTAAAAGGCATATCATATGCAGACAGGGTAAAAGAATTGAATCTATTCAGTCTTGAACAAAGAACAATATGCAGTGATCTGATTCAAGTATTCAAAGTTCTAAAAGGTATTGACATTGTCAAACAGAGGACCTTTTTGACATGAAAAAAGAAACAAAAACCAGGGGTCACAAATTGAAATTAGATAAAGGGGCATTCAGAACAGAAAATAGGAGGCACTTTTTAAACACAGAGAATTGTGGGAGTCTGGAACCAACTCTCCAGTAATGCTTTCTAAGTTGACATAATGGGATCCTTCAAGAAGCTGCTTGATGAGATTTTGGGATCAATAAGCTACTAAAAACCAAATGAGCAAGATGGGCCAAATGGCCTCCTCTCATTTGTAACCTTTGTGTTCTTAAGAAAACCTCTTAGTTTGTCTTCGTCTTTTAGCAATCTACGCAATGTAGATTCAGCATTCATATCTTTTGAAACTGCTGCTTTCACCTTTTCTTACTCTGTCCGCCGCATTGAGTTTCATTTTAACAGAGAAAGATTATCTTTTTTTGCTGTCTGCAATGCTTTGTAATGTATATCGGGAACGTTCAACCAATGATTGCGAGTCAAAATTACATTATAACAGGTTGCGTTATAATGGGGTAGCACTGTAAATAGCCGACTTGTCACCACAAAAGCACCATAATCATACTCACACTAAGCCAGATGGCCGCTAAGTAAGTTTTACTAATTGAATATTGGATTGTAGTAAAATTTCGCATTAACTGGCTTCATGGATTACATGCTGATGTGTTCAATGTTTTGCACACACATACAGTAAGCTAGTGTATTCAGGCAACAATGAAATCATGGAAAGCTTGACTGATGGCACATTGGAAAACTAATTTAATACTGGTAGGTGTCTAGACCAAGGAATCTGTTTGACACAGAGTAAAAGTTGTGAGATAAAAGACATCAAAACACAATAATCACTGAATATTAATTAAAAAGCATTTTAGCCTTGACCATCAAAGGCAAGTTTCATGTTACTGCATTATCTCTTCATTGAGTTTCTGTGATGTTAAGCAAAAATAAAATCTAGTTGCAGGTCTATAAATACTGACTCCATGCACTTTGATCTATAATAATGTATTCTGACATTTGGAAATGTAATTTAAAAAACAACAAAAAAAACAACACACAGCAGTGTAATGTGTAATATGATGAAGTTTATAAACTATAGTTTGGGAGGAGGGACACTCCCTACACATTTTGTCATCTCAATGTAGCCATCAAAATCATATCAAATACCCATGATTCACCCCCCTCGTGTGATTCATTCACATTTCATTATGGAAGGAATCGACTGCTCTTGGGGTGGTGGTGTGTTCACTCTGTCACCCGAGTGGCGCCATCTCTTCTTCGCTTCAATCTGCCACTCTGGCTGCTTCTCGCCATCAGTTGCGCTGTGCCGTGGTCCCAACCCCACTGTTCTTGGTGCTTCTCTCTCTGTCGCTGCAGCTTTGTTTTCAGATTAGTATTCATCCTGGTGCCTCAGCCGGCCCATCAGGCATCTCCTTCTACTCCAGTTCACCTCGCCTCTCGTCTTGTTGGATGTGGATCAGTATCTCAAACCACTGAGAGCCGGTCTGTTCCAGTTTCTCCATGAGGGGAAAATTTAATTTGACTCATTGGCTCGCAATAAAGCAGGCAAAAGCATCCAAGTTCAAGTTGCTCCTGCAACGACGTCACCTCAAATTGCTGTAAACGGTCAACCAGATGTCATCCAGCCTCCCCAGCTGTTTGTCATCATGGGCGCAGCCGTCTTGAAGAAACCCAATCCCCCATTCTGAATCCTCCAGCCGTAACAGGACACGTGAGTCAGTCAAATACCACTGCAAATACTACCGCTCCTAAATATTACAAAATCTATCGCCTATTTTGTGAATTCCATTAATTTACTGAGCACCTTGTTTAAACTAGCTTGCTGGACTTATTAGCACCTTGTCATGTATCTCGCCGTTGCCAATATAAACATGCTTACATGTATTTTTTGCGCAGTATTTACAGTATATATTTACAGTAAAACATTTCATGTACAATGTTATTCAGGGGTTAATTTATAAGCGCATTTGATGTGTGCCCAGATAACAACACCTGTATGTGCTTGTCTCTGATTCTCTCAAACAATGACTTCTAATAATGACTTCCAGTACTGCTAACATTCCAACTGCCTTGTCTAATTTAGCATCTTTATTACTAATCTTACCACAAGCCGGAGTACATCAATCTGTGAATCCTGCAGGCATCCAGCAGGCCCATGCAGATCTCTGGTCTGAACCTCATTGTTTCCGAGTTCCTGTCATCGTTTGATTGAATGACCATGTTTTTATTTTGAATTTATTACTTCTTCCCCATTATACTGTGCTTGTTGTTGCAAGACTTTGTTTTTAACTGAAGCAGCCAAACAGGGAACGTCATGACCAGGGTGGTTCAAATCAGATCGCCTGATCGCCAAATGTGACCTACAGTTTTAATATGGCCAGTATATTTTACTGTAAAGTCGCCACATTGGCGAATAAGCATTTACAGGATATACAGCAGAACTTTGGTTCTGTAATAAAGGCTTTCTGTTTATCTGTCAGAATCTGCACTGCCCTGTTGATCCCGTAGAGCCAATCCTATTGTGGAACCAGACCCATTTTCTTGTTTCCATAGTAATGCTAACCAGCCAATCAAGTTAGGGTAGAACAGCGGGAATTATCATTCCGAATTCACTCTGCATTGTCTGCTGTTCAGAAGAGACGGCTATTGCCAACTTAAAAAAAATTAAGAAACTAAAAAAACTTTAAAAGCAAGTAGATTCCCCCCACCCCAACAACAAGGGATGAAAGGAGTGTTGAGGTGTCTGTGCTGCCTTACGGCACAGACAGGGAGGGTTAAAATAACTACAGCTTTTAAAAAATGTTCTGTGTTGCAAGAGTGCTACAGTGCTACAGGCCATTGACGTTCCCTGACTTGCTTGGTTGGTTGATCAGCTTAGACGGCATGGGAAATGAAAAAGAACCTTTCTCAAAATCTCTCACTTACCCTAAAAAAACTGTCAAAAAAACTGAAGCAACAGTCAAATCTATTTGCATTTTGATTTGGAAAATCCACATCTGGCCAACTCCGTGAAAGGAGGATCAAAGGAGTGTTAGTATTTTAGCCAGTAACTGAAAAATAAAGAAATGTGGTCACTTCCCTGGATTTTTATATAGTTATCTTCCATTGCATTTGATTAATATAGTTATATTTCCTGGCATTTTATGTATACGGTTCCCTGGCATTTTATGTATATTCTTCACTCACTGGCATTTAATGCACACAGAAAATAGTTCCCTAGCATTTATTGTATACAGTTTCCTGTCATTTAATGCACAGTATGTAGTTCCCTGGAATTTTATGGAGTTAGTTATTTGGCACATAGATTGCATAGTTCCCCTCCCACAATTTAAAGATAATAAAATAAAACACTGATTACATGAAAACAAAGCATGCAAAAGCAATGTGTGTGTAAAATATACATTTGTCCTCATATTGTCTCCATTTGAAAATGTTGGCCACGATAAAAGTTCACTTGGCCACCAGGTTTTGAAAGCTAGCGGCCAAATGGTGACCAGCATACAAAGTGATTTGTCCCATCCTGGTCATGACATAGGAAAGTATATATTACCGGAATATATCTTTTTTGCAGGTATCTACATATGTACACAAAGATTACAAGGATATATATGTTTTTATATAATTCAGATTTTACTCAATTCGGTGTATCCAGTTACATATGTTCATTATTTCACATCATATACATCTTGTGCAAGGTTGTAAATGTCTAGTAAATGCAAAACTCTTGATAGACGGCTAGAGATGCATTGCTGTAGTCACCCCTCTCTGCTTAGTTCTTTTTTTTCATTAGCAGATCCTTTTCAATCTTGTGAAAGAATAAAATGGCACCCTGACAAAAGGGGGGAAAAAAAAGTGCCAAGAGCATTTTACTTGGTCACTAGCTGTGTGAGGCTTAAGTGTACGTCCTGCCAAAAAATGGGAATAATGAATCCCATTGATGTGTAGCTTACTCACAGTTTATCAGAAACAGTGGACATTTAGGAGGGTTAATAAACAGACACACCCTATCAAACAATAACACACTGCTTCTGTAAATACACTCTTCATGAGCTATATTTTTTGATTAAACAGATACAACATGGAACAAGTGTTTTATGCTAAATGCAACAATCTATACTGGATCATTGACCAATGGCATACACACAGAAAAATAAATAAATAAACAAACAAATCCCTGTTCCCATTTGAAATCAGTGGCTGCCCTACACAGGTCTGTTGCTGTCATTTGTTAGACCCATTAATTTAGTGCACCACTTGCATAGCGTACTAACGTACTGTTTCTTAATTGGTTTTATAATATGGAGCAAGAAACTATGCTTGTGGTACAGTAAGTACATATTCATTCAAATCTATGTTCATCGAAACCCTCGTGGATACATATAATGCTGTAGACCAAACCATAATTGCTTAACCCATCAAATGCAATTGCATTCACTAGACAAATACTATAGATATATTCTGGGATTTCCTCTTTAGTGTTGTAAATGACCTAAACACAGAACAGGCCTTTAAAACATTGTCATAGAATCTAACCTAAAAAAGTTTTGTAATAATATCCATTACAGTCAATGTAACATCAAGCTGAATAAGAATGTCCAGAGCCATTCGGGTTACCTTTATCTCAATATGAGGAAAGAAGAATTGAGTAATTTACCACATGCACAGGCTATCGCCCATTATGTTTATAACAGAACAGTGGTCACAGAATGCTACGAATGTACTGAATAATAATGTATTTGCATAAATGAACAGCACTACTAGGATAGCAGTAAATGGCATGCATATATTAATGACTGATTGATGCTCCTTCTACAATGAACATCAGTATTTCTAGCACGCACACACACACACACACACACACACACACACACACACACACACACACCCTTTCCAATTTGTTACAATCCTTGTTTTTACTTAAACAAACCACACAGTGCTTTAAGTTCAACTACTGTATTGTAAAGAAAAAAAAAAAAAGGGTGTTTTGTGCTTAAAATATTTAAAAACGGTAGCTTGCAACGTTGTTGTTTGATTCTTGTATTTGTGCAAGTTTCTGCCTCACTGAATTTCTTCAGCTTATGTTCCTGCAATCTTGTAGAAAATTACTATGTTTGCAACAACCTTGCACCAAGGTTGCCCCAATTTTAAACCAGTGTGTCATTACTATTACAGGACAAAACCAGCGGCCCTCTTCTTTAGCTCTAATTTTTAAACGGTGTACATTCTTCATTGGCTAGTAAGGAGGCAGGGAAGTATGGATCATGCATGTCAAACCTAATATGCATTCTGCAGAATCTACAATACAGCTAACATTTCACAACCAGTTGTAAACAAACACACAGTACAGCACCTGGCAACAGTTTATTGCATCATACATAACTTCTGATTATGTCTGCTGTGTTATTGTTTTTCATAGAGAAATTTGCTGTACAAGCTACGTTTCTTAAAACTGGCACTGCAGACACATAAGCACTACTATTAGGGGTTATCTTGCAATTTTACCACGGACAGGCAATGTAAAGCCAAGACAAAAAACATTTATTTGGTTTCACAGAATATGATTAGCAGAAATCTTGGACAACCCAATTTTACATTTGGTTAGGTAGTCCAAGGTTAGTACTAGGGGTTTGTAACACAAGCTCATAATTTTAAGTCACCTCTAAATACTCCTAATGCAAACCATGGAATACAATTGGTACTAGCAAAACACTTACAGGATTTGTCTGGTATGTGTCATTACAATACTTGCAGAATTGACCTTTCAACATAATATTTTAGCTCCTTACCACAATCATAGTGCAGCCCCTATCCCCCAAAATAACAAAAAAACCATTATGCATATCACTGTGTGACAGGGTACACTCTGCCCCTGTGTGTATTTTATTTATTTTGTATCATTCCTCTGTAAAATGTATTGTTTAGTGTTTAAAAACACAATGTTTATTACAGTATTCTCCAGCAAAGAGAACACCCCTCGGGAAGCAAGCAAAGTGTTCTCTCAGCTGACATGTTCTTTAAGACGGAGTTGGCCACCAGAAACAGTATGAATCAATAAATAAATCTGTATTACTTCATGACACATGAGCATCAACATATGCAATTAATAGAGAAATAAGTGAGAAAAGGAATAATGCATGTTAATAAACTATATTAATAAAGCAACTGACAAACTAATGTTAATAAACTGTCAAACTAAATTAACACAGCACCCTACACACATTAAAAAATGCAGCAGCAGCTCTAGATCAATTATAAATACCTGTACAAGAAAAATATTTGACAAAATGGTGAGGCAACTCACCAGAGTGGAAAACACCAAATTCCTAGGCGACGTGTGTCTGATTCATGTTTTTTTCAGGCGCTCGAACAATTTCCAACTCTTTGTAGCAAGAGAAACTTCGGTGCTTTTCACCGTTTGTTTACATGCCATTTTGTAGTGACAAGGTGCACTCGTGTAAACCAAAATATAAAATTAAGTAATGATATGAAGGCGGTTCTGGAAAGATTTAATAAATCAATTAGTGTGCCTCAAGACACTCTCGTGTTGACAAGATGCCAGTTCGCCATCGTCTGGGGAGGCATGTTCGCCATCGCCCAGGGATGTCTGAACTTCACCGCCCGGGGATGCCTGCTTGTCATCACCCGGAGGCTTTGTTGTGTCCAGCAGCAGAAATTCTGGGTCTGGAGCCCAAGAGAAGGAAGCTGCCAGCTATAGAGAAGGGGACAGAGGTGAGGAGATCACCTCCACCTGCAGTAGTTTCACTACCGGAGTATGCAGCGCCACTACCACTGCCGGAGTGTCCTGCGCCAAGGGCAGCATCACCACTGCCAGTGCAAAGCCACATCTGGAGTGTCCAGTACCTCTGCCATGGCTGGAGTGTCCCGCGCTAACGGCAGAAGAACCGCTGCTAGCGCCACCATCACTACTGGAGTATGCAGTGCCACAGCCACTGCCGGAGTGTATTGAGCTGAGGGCAGCAGGACCGCTGCCAGTGCCCCCATCACTATTGGAGTATGCAGTGCCACCACCATTACCCGAATATCCTACGCTGAGGGCAGCATTACCACTGCCAGCGCAAAGCCACATCCGGAGTGCTGTCAGCTTTGCCACTGCAGTTATTGCCATTAGCAGTATTTCCGCTGCCAGAGTGTGCCACCATGTAGTCAGCCATTCCGTTGCCAGCGGTGCCACTTTAGAATGATCTTGCCTCGCTATCAGCATTTCTACTGACAGCATTGCCACTGTCAGCATTTCCACGGCCAGGACTGCCCCTGTAAGCATTTCCGCAGATAGCTTTACCACTGACAAGATTGTAACTCGTGGACCCCTTGATGCGTCCGTTCCTGGTTAGGACTATACCCGAGACTGTTGGGGTTTTAAGGGGAAGGTAGCCTTGAGACTATGTGTGCTGCATGTAAGGGGGTAGGGGTGGGGGTGGGGTATCATATGTGACGGGGTACACCCTACCCCAATGTACCCCATGCAGAATGTGACCTGGAGACGGTCACATATATAAAAACCTGTAGCTTTGGCTGAACGGGGTCAGTGTGTTAGAGGCGGAATGAGAGACGTGAGGTAAAGAAAATTAAAATCAAATTTCTACCAGCATGCTACTTGTTTAGATGTGTGTTCCATTTGTTTTGGCCATCATGCTGTTTTCTTTAAAAAGTATTTTGTTTTGTTTAAATTATTTTATTTGAAATAAATCCACGCACCAGCGCATTCACTTTCAGTACTTGTTGCCTGTGTATTTCAAGCAATCCTTACCACACACTGGCATATTTATTTTTTCAACAATACTTTTCTTATTACTGTATCCCTACCGGAGGAGACGGACAATATGAATCCTCTGAGTTTAATAACATGAATCAACTGTCATTGATGTAATGATTTCTCCAGAGATATACACACTTTTTCCTCCTACAGATTTAATGGCAGTTATTTATTTAGCTGCAAAGTTGTTTGTGCATCTAATTGGCTAGTTCATTTAATTCACTGTAAAACACTTTATTAGCTTACAGTATTTTATTTATTTTCTGATACAGTGTCTCAGACAATCTGTGGAGGACCACAACACATTTAGCATTGTCAATATGAAGTGAGGAATTAAACCATAGAGATACTTGTCTCCAACTGTCCCTCCCTCATAAGCTTATTGTGTAACTCCAGAACAAGATTTACTGTAGGCACCATTAGACAAAGAAATGCTATATTGATACTTGATTTATAATTGTTTTCTGCCTTTGTTGGTAATCATGTGCAGATATTCAGAAATGTATTTTTCATATAAAGTTAAATATCACCTATTTAATTTAGCATATGTTCGGTCAAAATACTGTACATAAGTTTCCATTATGTGTCTGACAGAATTATTAGGTTTGTCTTTCTCAATAGTTCAGTTTAGAATACACATATTGAGCACTGGGCACCTTTTTTATCTAGGAAAAACTACATCAGTTTCAAAATACCATTATATTTAATTCCAAATTTACAGGGTAGTGTACTGTACAAGAACTTCTATTCTTTGTACTTTTCCAATGTTATCATTGAACCTGGTACTGAATTTGACCTTACTAACTTACAGTGCAGAGAAAGTTTGTGAACCCAATGATAATTATGAAATTCCATAGTTTTGCCATGTTAGCCTTTATTTAGGGTTTATATTAACCAATGCCATGTCTTTTGAAACAAAATGATAAACGAATTAGACAAACAATGAATAATTAAGATTCAGGGTATGTGAAAAAGTAAGTGAACCCCTGGTTTTATCAGCTTAATTAAGGGGATAATTAGAATCAGGTGTTTAAATAATTAGGTAGATCTTCAGGGGTGAGTTTGGGAGGCCCCACCCTGTATAAAGATCAGAAAATTTGTGAGTTTGGTCTTCACCATACAGGTGTTTGGAAACACGTCATGCCACGATCAAAAGAAATCTGAGGACCTCAAAAAACAGTTATTGATACTCATCAGTCTAGAAAGGGTTACAAAACAATTTCTAAGGATTTGGGGCTCCACCAATCCACTGTCAGACAGACAGTCTACAAAGGGAGAAAGTACAAGACCACAGTCACTCTACCTAGGAGCAGTCGTCCTACCAAAATCTCTCTATGAACAACCGAAAAATTATCAAAGAAGTCACAAAGAACCCCAGAGTAACATCCACGGATCTGTAGACCACTCTTGCCTTGGCTAATGTGAGTGTTTATGAACTATACTATCAGAAATAGACTGAACAAGAATGGTGTTCATTGAAGGATAGCCAGGAGGAAACCACTGCTCTCTAAAAAGAACATTGCTGCCCGTCTGAAGTTTGCCAAAGAGCACACAGATGATCCACAAGACTTCTGGAACAATGTTCTCTGGACAGACGAGTCAAAGGTAGAACTTTTTGGCCTCAATGAGAAACATTATGTTTCGAACAGAAAGAACTTCTCATCCCAACCGTCAAGCATGGTGGTGGGACCATGATGGTTTGGGTCTGCTTTGCTGCCTCAGGATCTGGATAGCTTGCCATCACTGACACAACCATGAATTCTGCATTGTATCAGAAGAGTTTAGAGGAGAATGTCAGGCCATCCGTCTGTGGGCTGAAGCTGAACTGAAAGTGGGCCATGCAGAAAGACAATGATCCTAGACATACAAGCAGATCTACAAAAGAACGGCTGCAGAAGAAGAAATTCTGCATTTCAGAATGGCCTAGTCAAAGTCCGGACCTTAACCCATCGAAATGTTGTGGCAGGACCTGAAGCGAGCTGTCCATGCAAGGAAGCCTTCAAATGTCACCGAGTTGAAGCAGTTCTGTAAGGAGGAATGGGCCAAAATTCCTCAAAACCGATGTAAGAGACTGACCAAGTTACAGGAAACGCTTAGTTGAAGTCATTGCTGCTCAAGGGGGTGCCACCAGTTACTGAATCTAAAGGTTCACATACTATTTCACACATGGATTGAATCATTTGTGGATAAATAAATGTTGAATATGTATCATGTTTTTGTGTCATTTGTTCAATCTGGTTATCTTTATTATTAGAACTTAGATTAAGATCTAATAACATTTTAGGTTTGAAATATGTGAAATATGTGAAAATCGTAAAGGGTTCACAAACTTTTTCTCGGCACTGTATCAGCACCTGAACTGCTCTGTTTCACAATAACTAGCAGTTTTATTTATTTAAAAAAAAAAAAAAAAAAAAATTAAATAACAAAAAGTAAATATAAGCTCAGGTAAGTGTAGAAGAATTGTATGCACTTATGGAACCTTTGCCTGTACTGAAAAGTTCAAGGCAAGCACTGAAAAAGAAAAGATCACCATCTGTGGCGGGGTGCCCAGCTCCTGTGCGTATTGTTGTATTTTATGTTTTATGTGGTGTGTATGTATTGGTGCATGGAGTGTGGCAGTGGCAGAACCAGCATTACATTTTTGGGCGGGAGGCAAGTCCGTTTGAAACTGAAAATAAATAAAATAACCTTAGTCAGGTTTACAGACGTGTGTGTTATACGAAGGTAACAACAACAACAACAACAACAATAATAATAATAATAATAATAATTGACTTGAAAAACGTCTTAAATGGTGCAAGCAAATTCCTACTTGGTTTGATTAAATGAGCACAAAAAGCTTAATATGAAATCTGAAAATAAATTTAATTAAAGAACAAGACTTTTTAATAATAAAACCATTCTAGCGTACTTCACTAAAGTAAAACCATTACTTTCTTATTTTGAAATACCACTTCTTCAGAGTATTACTCCTGCTTAATAACAGTAAGAACGTTCTATTTAAAGTTTGGTGCTCAACTTAAATCCGTTCATAGCCCCACAGCAACACAAACCTCCTTCCTCATTATAGAAAAAAAAAAAAAACACACCCACATAACGTCTGGTTCACTCATCTTTTTTTAATGAATATAATTAATACATAATAAAAATAAACTAAACTAACAACTACTAGCCTATATTATTTAATACATATTTGTTTTGTAGTCTCCAAACCAAAACTGCCCAGCATCTTCTGTAAACAGTGCAGTGCGGACTTGGGTCAAACCAGTGTTCGTGTAGGGTGAGTTTGTTGTGTTGTTTTTTTTTTTTTTTCGTTTTTTTTTTTTTTGTTTTTTTGGGGTTTAATCAATGTCAGACTTCTGGCGTCTTCTGAATAAATTTCAGGGGTTTTTAAGCCTTTTAAAAGGCAAAACCATAACAAAATAATAGTGTCTACTGAGCAAAAAAGTAAAGGGGCAAAATGTATAACGGTATTGACAGGTTAGGCGCCTACGGTCTCAATCAAGTTACAATCACAAAAATGAAGTGCCTGCAAAAATATTTCTACAGTGGAGTCTTACATTTGTTCTTCTCTCTCCTTCGTGAGGACCATCTGACTGCAGGGTGGGGGTTCTTCTCCACTGTCGTGTGGGAAGATCAGTGTTATTATCCTCTATTTCTTTCCTTGGCATTGGTGGTGCAGTTGTGGGGAGCCACTTCCCAACCTTAAAGGCCCAACCACGCTGGCCTCGTCCTCCACCAGGAAGATTCTCTGCGAGCCAGAAGGAACCCCCAGCCCAATCTGTCCTAACTCTCTTAGATAAGGCATGTTTGCTGTCATGTATGGTAGTATATGCCCCCCCCCCCCATTATATATTTACTTTTACTAATTAAGTTTAACTAAGACTAATCACCTTCTCAATCTTGGCTGTACTGCTTCAGACACATTATTATGATATTAGACAGGGGTGTTGCTAGGAATAGATTTTTACTGAGGCAAAAATCTAATTGTTGTCTAAAAAAAAAATACCCCTGCATACCCTGTATATGTTACGAAGGTGAAAGTTATCATCTTATAAAGCCTGGAGACTAGTAATGCAAACTGCAAAGCAATACACATCGCTAACTCTTTTTTACCCAGTTACTCACCTTGGATGATGTTTGAAACTTCATGACCCATATTTTTTAAAAGAAATTGTGCCCCAACAAAACCACACCAACCTAAAATTCACATTGTCAGAAATATGTGATATTAAAAGGACAAGAAGAATAGAATTTATAAATACCATATGAATAAGTAGATGGGGTTATACTGTACCTTCATTGAGAGACAAGCATTTAGTTCACTGCCACTGAAGTTAATGCTAAGACCGGTGCCACTGATGCTAAAGCTGGAACTGGTAAGACTGGTGTTCCTAAAACCGGGACTGGTAAGACTGGTGCGGACACTGCAGGACTGGTCAGACTGGTGCTGCCACTGCTGGAACTGGTCAGAGTGGTGCTGACACTGCTGGACTGGTCAGAGTGGTTCTGACACTGCTGGACTGTTCAGACTGGTGCTGACACTGCTGGCCTTGTTTTCAGCAGTTCTTAGACAATTGCATATTTCAAGTTACTTATAAAATGACCAGGGGTTGGGAACCACTACACTACAGTATTAGATACACTCTGGTTGAAATGTACTGTTTGAATTACTATTTTAAATATGCATTCATATGGAAAGAAATTAAGGCAATGTTATACATGAAAATCTATGGATTTCTTTTTCTAACATATTTTTGACGTATGCAAATGTTGGTATTAGTTAGGCAAATGAAAGGTTATTTTCGTGCATGAAAAGGGTCAATCCTGCATGTACGCTACTGGGGATAAGCGACTGAGCGATCTTTTGGTTATTACGAGCTAATCTGACAAGCAAAATCATTAGACTTACAAATACAGGCTGGTGTTGACAAATTTGCCAAGATGAAAGTGAGACGCTACCCCTTTTATTTTATTCGTGATTATCCGTGTAACATGGTATTTAAAACTTTGCTACTTATTTCTTCTTTGAACATTCTCAGGATTGTGGTGCTTATTTAGCAGTTTATCTCCATTGGTTTATATTTGATAAAAAGTGTCATTCTTTGTGGAAAGCAGGTGAAATGTATCAAACTTAACCTGAGGTTATAAGTATGTATCAAATTTGGTGAGATGCATTCAAACAGACACTCTAACAAAGAGTTAAACCGCGTTCTTACCCCTGGTTCTTTTTGTGAAGCTCATGCATGAAAAAAGAATTTCATTGATCTGAGAGTAGTCAATGTCCCTAGCTGCTACTGCAAAAAGACTTTAAAAAAAATGCTGTACCGCTATAACTTAGCAGTCGTATGTAACTGTGAAATATTTACTTAACTAGGATATTGAAAGCTGACAACAGAACAATTTTAGAGTTAAAGACTTTATTCACTATAAACACACAAAAGTTTCAGTGAAAATAATGAATTGTTCTCATTCATGATGCTATTTGGGACACAGAATGTTCAATGTTGAAACAACTTTACCCCCCCAAATGTTAATGAATGACGTCTCTGATTAGGAAAATATATAAAGCATTCTTTTGAAATGCTGTCGCCAGACTGAATTTATGGATTGAATTGCCTCCAATTCTTGTAGCCCATGGCATCGGGGCCATCGCACAAAAAAACAAGACATGAAAAGTACTAAAAAATAACAACTATTATTAATCGTTACATGGAGGAAAGGCGTTGCCATTGCGCAAGAAAAACATTGACTTATCAAAACGTATCGCAGCTAAACATCACACATCACAAAGTACTGGACTACCCGCTGCTCCAGGGTCTCTACTTGAGAGAACAAAAAATGGGACTGGATCCAAATTCACTGGAGCCGGATCATAAGAAGGTGTTACACTAAGCGGATCTGGATCAAGCTCCACTGATCCGTAATCTTGATCCAATTCTGGAGCTACATGCGGCGTACCTAGGGAAACTGACCAATGAGAAGTGAACATGTCTGCGTGTCGCACAGTTTCAATACCCCGGTAGTCAAATATGTATAGGCCTACTCCCTGAGACCACAGTAATGTTATGAAGAATTGGCAAATGTTAGATTACATTTTTTTGTTTTTCCAAAATACACCGAGCCGATTTTACAGAAGCAGACACCTGGGCTGCCTCAGTGTATGCTACGCCCCTGTTAGAGAATCACAAAAAAGGGAGTGACTAGCATTGACCTTTAATGTGTGGGGAAATTGCAGATAGTTTTGATCCAATATCTCAAAGAAAGTTGTGGTATATTAACTGGCTCTTTCAATTATTAACATTATGATCCATGGTTACTCTAATGATATGCATACTCTAACTCCACATGCCATACATTGAAATTGTAATAAGGCAATTGACCCTATCTCACATTCCTCAATTCTTTGAAAATGAAGAAGCTGGCATGATAGTGTTCAGATAATAATGGATTCATGAAGCAGTAACACAAATATTACAGAATAACACTATCCATGTATCTATTTACAGTACTCTTTCTGGCAGTTAAGCATCATTATGGTACAAAGGTATAATGTAATTCTAGTTATTACAACTACAAACTTATTTATAATTAAAAGTATATTTAAATGCACAATATTTCCATTAAGAAAAAATAATTCTAATTATGCATGCTCTGTTTTGATCTGGCTGTAGGCACGGCACCCTTGGAAAGTAGCGTTCCTAGGATCTATGGAATGCACGGAAATATCTGGATTAAAGAATGTTAGAAACTGCTGTCTATAAGTGCCACATTTACAAAAAAAAACAATAATAACAAAATGTATTTCATAATACCACAAAAACATGAAGTCAGAAGGGGTATTGATTTTTTGTAGGTGACCAACAAGACAATATGCCCAATTTAGGACCCAGTAGTAAGTACTTATAAATGGTCCTATTATACTTGTGTTATGTGTTAACTGCTAATGACAAGGAAATCCTAGCAAGAATTACAGGTGTTATAAAAATGCATATATTGTATGAAAATGTTGTATTACATTTACTTTACTTGTTTTAAGCCTTAAGGTAAGAAAAGGTACCTTTGACAAAACTGTCATCTCTAAAACACAGTAATATTTCATTTCCCCTTTCTGCATTCTTGCACTATTTAGAGTGCCCAGAACCTGAAAAATGCTTCCAGCAACCAGTGTGTCCAATTTTTCAAACCTGTCACTTCCTCAGAAATCTGCTTAACAAAAAAGCTTATGTTGTTAGAAAGCAGGGTAAACATATTTTCTAAAATGTATTCCACACTCCTTTGCAGGTCAGGGTGTTGCCAAAGCACATGCGGTAGATGGAAAACATAAAAATAAATTAAACGTTGACAATGACAGATCTGTTCAAGTGCATAAATCTGGTACACGTATGACTCGTTTTTCAAAGACACCCTTATGTACTGCAGGGTAATCCTACCCAAAGCTATCTAGAATAAAGGATGGACTACATACAAGTTATCAGTTGATCATATGTCACTATACAAGTACCACGTTGTTGTCACAGATAGACATAGAGGCTTTACCTTCTAAGTTATGCAACTGTAGTTTATGTACAGGATAAACACTCCCCTCTCCAAAGGGATTTAACTCAGTTAAAGTAGCTCAAGGACTTATAAACAAGCACCTTTATGAGTTCTACAAAATTGTCACTCCATAGGCCAGTTTACATTATTAAAACATATTTCTCTTATGCTCCTGTGTGGGGACAGGGTAGGGCTTCCAAGTCTTTCAATGGCTATATACAGCTGGCAGCACCACTTTCAATTCAACCGTACATCTGTGAGATGGATCCAACAAGTAGGATTTGTATAACCCTTTAGACATAAAGTCAATCTGCCCCAGAGGACTCATCATAGCAGTGGAGACTCCTCAGAGGAGGCAAGAAAGGTAGTGCCTCCTCAAAATTTTAAAGTAAAAAACAAATATATATATATATATATATATATATATATATATATATATATATATATATATATATATATATATATATGTGTGTGTGTGTGTGTGTGTGTGTGTTAAGGGCGAAACCTGGTGGTCTGGTTTCGCCCGGGCCAATCTAGTTTTGCCAAAGGCTTCTGGGCGAATCCCGAAGTTACCACTTTTTTTTGGCATTCGCCTGCATCCCATTGGGCGAATCTAGATTGTCCCAGAACTTGAAAAAGACGACTTGGCGAACCCATTTTTTTTTAACAGTTTTCACTGAATTTTCAGGCGATTCTAGTTTTGTCCAACGATGCTGGGCAAATCTGGTTCACCCATGCCATTAATTTGGAAGAGTCTAGTTTCGTCTTAAACTTCAGCATCGATGCTGGGCCAATCTAGCTTTTCCTATGCCAATTATTTGGCCGAGTCTAGTTTTGCATTTCTACACTCTCCCCTGCCAGCTTCCAAGTGTGTGTCGGGATGAATGTCTGAAAATCTGTTTGATTTGAATGTGGCTGGATTTACCAAAAGTAGCGGGTTGTGTTGGTTGTAAATAATGCTGTTACATGCAAGCTTTGCCTTTGCTCACTATTGTGTATGCAGTTGTTTTATACTGACCTGTTGGAGCCTTGCTATGTTTGTATTTGATGAAGTAAAATTCAATTCAATTTCAATAATAAAAAAGACACAATGAGCTGCTTTTTGTTTCACAAAATGGGACCCTGTTTTCACAAATTTCATGGAATGGTGTAATACACATGAACATATAAATCAAAAGAACAGATTTTGAACGTGAGTGACATTTAATGTGTGATTTATAGTATTCATAACTTGTCAAACATTGCCTGACGAATCTGCAAAGGTTTAGAACTACAGTACCTTCGAATTCCTGGCTGGCGAACGAACCTTCGAACACAGCCCTTGTATAGTGTAGGGCTGTATTTTTGTAAATAGTTTTAAAACAGTTTTTTCTTTAATTTTTTATATAACTAGTTCCATTTTTTTTTGCTGTCACTGCATTAACACGATAAGGGTTCACACATACAGGTCGGCCGGTGCTGAGGCAGCACTGCCTACTTTAGGCCGCATCAAAAAGTTGGTTTAAATTTCACCTGGCCCAGTGCCATCTTATCATTTTTCAAGTGTTCACACATGAGATAAGGTGGCCCTGGGCCGGCCTAAACTGCCAGTGTGAACAGGGTTTATTTCATACAGCACTGGCAGTAGCAGATGAAGTAATCTGAGCACAGGTTTTAATTGGATGAGTAACTCAAACCTTCCCGCCCCCTGCTGAAGCACTGCTACTGAGTATGCTCGATAATGAGTTAATTGTTGAAAAACAGAAATTGCATCATTCAGTTTTGTATTTAATTTTCTGAAGGAGATTTTAAAAAGTGACCAGGAAAAAAAAAAAAAACATCTTGACACAAAGCTAAATACAAAGCCATCAAATTGTGGACATGCATACATTATGGGAGATTGGAAACATTTTTCAGTGTGTACCAGATAAACTACTATTCCCAGAAGACACTGTGCACTTATATGCCGAATGCATTGTGATACCGGTAACGTCAGCAAAGTGAGATATATTTTCAAAGTTTCAAAATTATGACACCACTTCCTTTTTATGGGAAAAAATATAGTTGGTGGTGTTTTTTTTCGCTATTAGTGTTTGTTGGAAGTTGTATTTATATTATTTTATCCCTTCTCCACCAGATTTTTTTTATTTTCCCCAGCACAGGTAACCTCTTTCACTTTATTTTCGGCGGATGGTATACAAATAATTTTGTTGGTCATTTATTTAAGTTCAGCAAATTAAACCGATAGGATATGCTTGATTTTTTGTCTGCCTTTGTCTGCCATAACAACTTTGTTAAAAATATTTTATGCAAAGTATGTTAGTGATGTGGTCTCGAAATATAAATGCTATATTAATGTTGTATACAGTGCATTTTTAAACATACGCTGACAGTGTGTAACAGTTAAGTTTAATAGAATAAACTATGATGGGCTACTGTTTTCTTTTCTCTGTTGGCTAGTGGAGAAAATGTGTCTTACAGCCAAATTAGGTTACACCTGTTTAGACTGCATATGCAGATCTATTGATGTAGCCTTCCTACTATGCACTGGACTTGCCTGACTTAACATACACTACTGGATCCTCAGTTGATGCACTATAGCCTTGCACTATTGCACTATTAATATGTAATTGTAGATATAACTTGTTGTAATCCTAACTTGTTGCATCCTATTTCATATTGTATTTTGCACTTACTGTAAGCTACACTGTACTTAAAGATTGAGTTTACAGTGTAAATCTGTACTAGAGCCATCAGTTAAGCCTCCAAATAGCAAAAGATTAATTGGGCACACCAAATATAATCGTTCGAAAAACATATCGATGATTGTGCCGCCCACAAAAACGTTCACTATACACAACTACATACAGTCAGTTTTCTTCTCTGTGCACAATTGCCAGGAATACACGATTGTAGACCTGCTCTGGATCCAAGGTGGCACGTTTTTTTGTTTACATCGAAGGCGCGTACTTATAAAGCATTTTCAAATCTGATTTGCTGGTCATCAGGATGGGACCAGCAAATCAGATGCTAGTTAACACTTAAGCAGGAAAAGAAGAACACACCCACTGCTTGTCTTTGGCCGAAATACTGTAAATAGCAAGGTAGCAGGGCGTTAAGGTGCAGTTTTGTTATATTATTAACTATGTGCAATACAAAAATATAAATATTTAAATAGATTATTCAGTATTTATCTTGATGTATATAATGAGGAATGAAATCGATTGAAAAATCGATTTTATTGTAGCAGCCCTGTCCTGTACTGCCCTGTAACACCTGTACATCGCCTTGGATAAAGGTGTCTGCCAAATAAACTACTACGACTAATAATAACAATAATATGAAAAGTGTTGCCAGTCAGAAAACAATAATATGATTATACTGCTGCTGGGGGCTAGGGGACTCCTAGCCCTCTGCCTATTTTCTACCTCCCCATTTTTGTTGGCCACCAGCCACCACTGCATCAGACTTCCTTAAAGCCCTGGAGTCACAGCTGGCTGGTAATCAAACACTATCAACCAATCTAGAAGAACCTTTGCTAACCATCAGGGCAACAGTATAAATACTGTAGCAAGACATTATTCTGTTCAAGTGGGGGCTCCTGCCTGACGAATTTATTTCACCACAGCATATGGAAATATTTATATTTAACAGTTGTGTCAACAGATTTACTTTGCATGCTGAAAAGCTGCTCAGTAGGAAATTACTCAACTATAAAGTGTTTACAAAAACAGAATACAGTGAACAATGCATTGCACAGTTTACCTGATTTCAGCAAATTATCTCCCCCCTAAACCCCCCCCCCCCAAAAAAAAACCCAAACGCTTTACATTTTTGTAAACGATAAAACATTTTTAACACTAAATACTAATGTAGTTTAATATTCAATGCATTACAAGTTTAATACTAAAGGTGCACTACCGGTATGCTACTCTGGGACCACCGCATTTCAGTTTTGTAATACTTAGGTATTTCGGAGGGTACTACTTTTGCTATTGGAGTTTTGAACTGCACATGTCTGCTGCAGTTCCAAAAATACAGTTATCAGACATTGCAGAATAAATATAAATTAGGGTATATCAGGTGTCTTCTACACAGCCACTAGTGTTCAGATCAGGTCTTAAGTATTAAAGCGCTTAAACGTACAAAGACAAAGGTGCTGTTGCAGTTAAGGTAAATATTGCATTGCAGCTTTCATTTTAACTATACAGTATACAGCACATTTTTCATAAAGCAAATGAATGACATTACGTTTAATCATTATAGACAGAAAACATTTGATTGTTTACAAATTAGTGCTGGTTTTGAAGGTGCCTTTGTGATGTCTACCAGGACTCATTTACAATTCGTTCTCAACATGGCAATCAAATAGAAAGATTGCAATCACTGTTGCCTACAGCTGGAATTAAACAGGTGATATAAAGGTTAAAGTTTTCACATCCCTCTGCCATCTACAGTCAGTGGCCAAGTCTTAGAGCAAAATGAAACCATTACAATAGAAACATTAAGTACTGAAGATATGAAACACAGAGGATTCGCGTTTAAAAAGTCATGTTGGTTGCATAGCGGTGTAGTTTAAAATTAAATTACAAGGTCACCAATTGTAATGTAATGTCCTCGATTTACATGCAGTAGAGATGGCACTACATTTATTTGAGAATTTAAAGAATAAAGCATTCACACCATAAATGTGTCAAACACTTCCATAAGGCTAAATGGACAATAACTACAATTTAAATATATACGGTATTCCCATAAGACCAACCAACTGTGAATTTACCTTAATTGCTTGTGACCTCAATCTCAAATTTTATAATCATATTTAGTGCATGGTACTGAAAAATATATACATACCAGTCCAAAGTAGTTTTCTTTCCACAATAATTGGAATGTAATTTTGATTCCTAATGATGAACTACCTCATAATTAATCCACAATTTGATTAAATATAGAAAAATCTGACAATAATACCATTCACATTCTGTTGTTTGGACCGTTTTAAAACTCTCTAATAAACACATGTCGAGTTTTACTTATTACATCCACCCTCCCATGAAAAATATAAGCCTTGTCAGAAATCTATACAACTGAAACTATAACCTTTGAAAACAATCACTTATTGAATAAAATAGTGTGAGATTTTAGCTTGGGAATTACAAATTGCTAGACGTTATGTTTCTTCTCACTATACATAAAATTAATATGAGAAGTATACAGAACAATTGCGAGGATTAAAGTGTTATGTTACAGCTAATGTTGAAAATAATTCAACATGTTATCCTTTAAAAAGCGACAAGAATTCCAGTGATAGATTGTTGTTTGATTATACAGGTCTGCGTGCCCCAGTTTTTTTTTTTTTTTTTTCATATTTTATATTTGTACATATTTAAGAATATATGTACATTAAAAGGATGACACTTGGGTCTATTAGTCTTTTTTGTCTGTAATCAGTGTAATGAAAAAAGGGGTTGTTTTTTGAGCTATAACTCAGCTTGGCAGTGTCATTTATGACTGCTTTTGCTGTAATTAGTATTTGGATCTTGCATATTTGGCTCACATGATTCTAAGGGCAGAGGAAGCTTGTGTCTCTAAAGATATATATCCCTTTGGGAGGAGGGAGTAACATATAAACAGTATTTTCTTTCTGATGAAGTAAAGCCCACATACAGGTAAATTATAAAATAATGTAGTTAAAGGGGGAAGTTTCATGTAGACCTTGTCTTACCTAAATTCTGTCGCTGCCATGAATAAGAGCTGTTTCTTGTCCTTCCCAGAATCCTACTGGAAAATTATGTTCTACTGCGACTGAGAGTTGACTTCTAAATCTGTACCCCAAACTAGAAATGTCTATCGGTCAAAATAGAGAGAGGGATATTAAACTAGGCACAACATGTCATCACGAGATAATTAAATCTCACGATCTCGATATTACCATTCCGTTATCTCATGATTACAAGATAATTTATCCCAGGACCTAAATTATCTCAGGAAAACAGAAGTAATGACTTCCATTTCCTTGAGATCCTGGGATAAATAATTGTGATCACAAGACAACAGAGGGGCAATATTGAGATCCATTATTTTGTGATCTTGACTGCAGGTTTATTTATTTTTTAAATGGCCTCAATGAGCCATTGTAGATATGTACATTTATAATTGTAAGAAAAAAAAAGCCCCAGTGGGTGCACCTAATTTTGATTAATAGGTTTGTCTGCTTTGTTTTATTTTGTCTCTGATGAAATAGTACAATATATACCTTTGGTGTTGTTTGGCCTTTATCTTTATATACGAGGCATACATTTTTGTTAAAAATTGAAGTTAATATACCAAAGTTCAGCGATGAAGTATAAAGGACCATATAACCTAATGAAATGAGAAAGCCAGTGTAGTGGTACTACGTTAGGTTTTAAAAAACTACCCTTTTTTAGGTTTATTTTTTAAATGACTACTGTAGTTGTCATGGGAATGTTTTTTTACAGTAATATGCCTTACATAAGTCTGTAAGTCAATAATTATCAGGGCTGCATCAATTACGTGATTTCCTCGCAAACAGTAGTTTAATTAATGCTATGTTTCCATCTGCCACTTACAATTGATGTGAAATTAGTCATGTTTGGCTGCTAACCACTTTTAATTGGGAATTACAGGGTGGCTGTCTGCAGATTCGATTGCGGTTTGATATTGGACCGAGTTGAGTTTTACAGACTGTTTCATGGTGCAGATGGAAATATAGCATAATAAATTAGGGTCTGGACTAGAGTAGTTCTGAAACCCAGGATGATGTTCCATGATAAATTCTGATTTCAAAAGGTTGTGTTGACTCTTCTCCAGATCACTCCTTGTTGTGGTACAGTTATAAATGACATACTACTAAACTTATTTATTGTATTTAATCTGAAGATTGTGAGGTGGCAAAGAATGCATTCTATTATTGTCAGCCAGCCCCAAATACATTATAGGTACTCATATTGCATCAACAGGTAACACTATGCTTCCAACAGCACTAAACCATATTGTACAGAAATAATGTTATACTCTTTAATTTTATAAATCATAATTTCAAATTCAGTTCTGTTTCATGGTTGGAAACAAACCACATCCTCTTAAATGCTCAGTATGTGAACACCAGTAAGAACATAAAATGCACCCCCACCCCCAAGCATGCAATAAATTACAACAGACCGTCTCCTCACAGTAGAAGCATAGCAGTGGGAAATATTAAGAGACCAATAAAACAGTACAGCAGGCAAAACCTGCAGAGACGTAAGAGAAAGAAAATACAGAGGAAAATTAGCATTCCCAAAAAGGTATCCACATTCTCCAAACTCACCTCTTATAACGGCTAAGCATCTATTTGGTAAAGTCTTCTAACCATGACCTTCACTCTGCAGAGCCAAAAAGTATTTTGATATTGACAGTTATTTATTTTCATGCACTAATAGTTGCTCACAGGTGAGATTCATTAATATGAAGTCCTTTTTGTTTTCTATGACTAATGTATATTTTTAGGAAGCTGAAAAGCTTGAAGGCTTTTGAAGCATATCACACCATTCCATTTCATACATAAGGTGATGAAGAGCTATACTGCTGTTGCTCATGTTGCTATTGTGGATGACAGCCATCTTCCCTGCCGTTTGATGGATGGCTTTTGAATGTTCTGCAGCCTGTTTCATACACGGCTAATCTCATTTAGGGACATATTCTAATGAACCATGCTAAAGGCTAATACTAACTTATGCTTTGTGCTTTATTCTAAGGCACGGCAAAGCCATTCAGATCTAGCCTGTAGAGTTAAAATAGGCTAGAGGGATGATTGAAATCAGGAAACTGTCAATGTCATGGTTTACATGCATTTTCACGTTTGTGCATAATTTAGTTCAATCCACTATAATTTTCATATAACCCCGAGGATGCATCATTCAAGAAAAGATAGAAGCATGCATGCATGTAAACAAGATCTCTATTTTCATGTAAACTTCAGTATGCTGACTAATATATTTAAAAAGATCAAATTATAAGAAATATGCTTTGAACTTGGGTCCATATTTTTCAAAACATCATGTAACAAAGACTGATTCACAGACACATACTGTTACCCTCTCCCAGGAGTAGACGCAGGCAAGGAAATGTATACAGAAATCAATTAGCGGATTAGCGGGATCAATCATCAGTGGGATCAATCATCGGTGGGATCAATCATCGGTGGGATCAATCATCGGTGGTTGATTGGTGGTTTTAAAATATCAAAGCTAAATCAGTTAACCAATTATGTGTGAACATGCTTGAATGTTATTTAAAAACGACATTTAACTGAAACCAAAACCATTTATTCATTAAATAACCTACACTTCCCATCTTAATCAGTATATTATCATATTTCAGTATTGTACATGTAAAAAGCCCTGCTTTTCTTTACAAATTTTGATGTGCTTGTAATAATTCCATTTCAAGGGTAGTTTCGTTTGGACAAATTGTGCATTCTCCTTAGAACAATGCTCAGGCATTAATGTCTGGTACAAGTTGTCCATTTTCCTTGACATTTGGCTGCTGTATAAAACGCTGCATTATGGTAACTGCTTGAAGTCTTATGGGAGCTGTCTCTGTCACAGCAAACCAGTGCAAGGGCAGCATCTAAGCTTGTTAAACAGTATTGCAATCAAAAGTTCAAAATTAATAGCCGTGAAATCCCAGGCATGCATAAGCATTTGTTTATAACCTGCACATTTTGCAGATAGGATACTCTTGTTATTTATTGATGACAGTGTGCTATTCCCAGGTGTAGGAGAATAGCAATATAAATAATGTTGATATTAATCCTACAGACAACTGAATACACCAAAATTAGCAAATGTGTTTTAAAACATTAAAAGATGTATGCATCAGATTAATTTTGAAAAGCAGCATATTAAGCATCAGGTGCCGAAGTTGAAACAAATGTACATTTGTACAATCAAAGCATGTTCCATGAGATAGTTCAGCCATTCAATACATGTAGAAAAAGAGAATACAATAATTAATTGATAACTAAATAGCATATCAGGTGTATGAGGAGATGAAGTTGAGGACTTTATACTAGTACGGTAATACACTTAGTTATAATTAATTTATTAATTTATTAATTAATAGTTATAATTTAATTTAATTGTTCTGGTATTTTCTTTTTCAAGGACCTGGATTTTAATACAAATTTTAATAAAAATAACTCAGACTGGTGACAGGCTCCTGTTGCAATTGACAGACCAAACGTGTCATTTATTTAACCAAACTGTAGTGCATTATGTTATTGCATTATTGATGGCCAACCAATCACATAACCACAACATGGCAGCCATTTTAAGTCAAGGATGTTAGATGTTAACTATTGGTTAATTTGCATTGCACAATATACCCACAATTGCTTTACCAAAATAATCATAGAGTTGTGTACTGAACCTGAAGAACACGTAATATAACTGGTTTAAATATAACTGGTGAAACAGGCTGTTTAGTTATAAACCATTCCATTATCACAAGCCAATACATAGAGCAAGCAAAATCTAACAATTGTAACACCCGTAGATGGAGCTTTATCCTTACCTAATACTGCTAGAATAGAAAATATCCATGTTTTTTAGTGCAGATAATACTATGTTTGCAACTTTCTCTCTATACTATATCTAACTTCCTAATTTGTATGTTTGACCTTGAAGTTTTAACAACTGATTACACATATCCACTTGCCTATTTATAAATATCTGCCATTTCTCTTCTAATACATACCTTCCTTTTGTGGCACCACAAGTAAGTGTACTTCAAACACAAACAAGTGATCATCAGCTTGAAGCTTTTCTCCATTTCCTATGCAAAAATCTTTAAGAAATGTGAATTTCCATTTAAAATGGAGCATCAACCATCAACCCCTATAATATAAAAACAATGACAATTTAAAGTCTAGGTTTGGCTGCTGAAATAGCAAAACAAACATACTTGCCAGCTCTTCTACATAGTTACATGTATGCTAATAAAGCTACTTCTATCAATAAATAGCTTTAGTGCTACCATATTCAAATAAAATAAATTGAGAAGTAAGTCTGCTCCAGAATCTGTTTTTTCCTCATTAAGATCTCACAAGAAGAGATAAATTGTTCCCTTTGCCAAAATATAGTACTAGACACACACACACACATTCAAACTTTACAGTAACTACTGAATATTTGTTTTAATTATTTGTGAATTGACATAATATTGAGATTAGCAAATCTTTGCATACATTTACTTGCTTCAGTGAAATAAAACACTTAAAACATTATATGAAAAAACAACAGAATATTGAACTTAATTTGAAGTTTAGGGAGAGTTGGGCTAAATGTAATCAATTGTCTTCAAAATATCATTAATCATATTTATACCATGTATATTGGCATAAACTGATCAATCCTTTATTTCCTTATCCTCTTGCTGATGAGAGACATATGTTCAGGTTTTGTTTTTGTTTTTTACTCTACCTTCAATCACCTTGCTAGTTAAACCCTAGTTTAACTTATCCGCAGCCCTGGGCCCATTTTGCTCCTCCATCCTCTCCTCCATAACCTCTGCAATTGCATATCCCTCTAGGGGCACGCGAAGCTGGCTTACCAGCCTTGGAGACCTGGAAGTGCTGGCCTCACCTCGTCAAGGGTGCTTCTCAGCGAGCCAGAGGGGGACACAAACACGTAAGGTAACCAGTACACAAGCATAAGCCAATCTCTTACTGCACAGACATTCTGCCCTGTAAACGCAGACATATATCATTCATTGTAAGAAGTGGAAGTGCCGTTAAATGAGTGTGACAGATATTTAAATACACGACCAGAGTATAATTAACTAAATGCTTCTTGCCTCCTTTGAAGGTACTCATGTAGGATTGAAGATTCCAAACAATAGCCTACTTAATAGTACATAGGCTGATTAGAAACAGAAAATGACTCTTTTTGCAGTTATATTTTGTAAAATTCACCAATAGCACACTGACATAAGCATTTGTATAACTTTGTTTACCATAACTAATACGTCTGCCTAAAATATTTTCTATTAAAAGGTTATTTTCATGAAAGAAACAATTTATTTTTCTTTCTTTTTTATCACTCAGACAAGCCATTCCTTGGAGCTAGGGTATTTACTGCTGCTCAGGTAGCTGTATTACAGAGATAAGTCACCACACTGAAACTAATGTATTTAAATTGTGCAAGCATATGCAAAAAATTACTAGCCAATGCAATTCACCAAGGTCTTAGCAACTGAGGCTGTTTCACTAATGCTGCACAGTGAATCACAGCAAAAACAAATTTGGTGAAATTAGCAACTGTCAGCAGAAAAACATGTGAATACCAAATCATAATAATCTCAGCTATATAGCTTTTGTGTCTAACCCTAGGATTTTTAATTATAACATGTCTGCAATAATAAATTTCCTATTTTGTTATGTTCAGTTTGAACAGTATATTAACTGATGTGGGTTTGTAATAAAATGTACGATGTTGGAGATGTTAATTTTCTCTAAGAAAATACTTTTTTGCATTAATGTTAAGAGCACTTGCACTGCTGAAGAATTTATGGAACTCACAAAATTCTGTTTCTTGATAAACATAAACCAATTAAAACTGCTTGTACTGCATTAATTAAATAGAAGATTAAAAAAAAAAAAAAAACTTTATCTACCTGTTTAACAGGATTTACAATTGATATAAAAATAGAGGATAGAGCACAATACTGAATTTGATATCAAAACATATCTAAACCACAATAGGTGGAAAATAACCAACAAGACACACGTGTGGGACTATTAAAGTGACTGGAAGTGCACTGTTTCATGTGTGTTTTTTTTTATTTTTTATGATACAACTTTGGTAATATTTTATGTCTTTCACCTAATATTTTCACATCTATAAAGTTTCAAAAGTACAATAACAGTGTTGTGTTAAGTTTGGGGGGGGGGGGGTTCCCTAATCACTGCAATAAATGGTAGCCTGACATATATGTGTCTATAAGAGCACCACTCTGTATCGCAACTCATTGCTCGTTTACTTTGTCATATGAAGAACACTTAAACAACAAACATTAATTCTTATACAGTACTACAGTAGAGCTGTTTAAATGTAGGATGCTTGGTGGTCCAGTGCTTAAAGAAAAGGGCTTGATACCAGGAGCTCCTGGTTCTAATCCCTGATCAACCACTGACTAACTGTGTGTGTGACCCTGAGCAAGTAACTTAACCTCCTTGTGCTCCATCCTTCAGATGAGATGTAAAACCGTGGTCCTATTGTATTCATTAACGTCGTCGCAACTACGTGTTGATGGGATCAGAGACATCTCTGTAAGTCACATGGATAAAAGCGCTTGCTAATTATTATTATTATTATTATTATAATAATAATAATAATAATAATAATAATAATTCTATATATAATCATACTAATACGATACAACTTATGCTATGTTCACTTACGAAAGTGATATGCATAATGATATGGTATTAATTGGTAGAGCATATTATATACATAGACATAATATATATAATATATATATATATATATATATATATATAGTATATATATATATAGACGGACTATCTTATTCTAAGATGCCCTTTGAATTGGCTAAGTACAAGTAAACTGAAATGCTCACCAGGTCATAAAAAAGACCAATCTGACAACTAATAGTGAATTAAACTAAAATAGGGCACTCGTCATATTATAAAAGTTAAAATAATTCTGAAAGTAAAATAATTAATTACAACATCTATTTCAACAGATTAATTAGTAGTATTAATTAAAACATGGCTTCCTTACTAACTAAAAATGAAAAATACATTTAATTAGTTTAGAAATGACTAAGTGCACTGTGCAAGGAAGGCTTTTAAAATAATCAAAGTGTGGCACAAATAAGATTCACTTGTCGAAGCAATATTCAAGCTAACCTAGCTAACATCAGTTTAAGTAGGCTGTATTTTGGCAAATGTAATCAATATTCCAATTTGGTTCACAAACTCATAAAATCATTAAAAAAAAAAAAAAAAAAAAAAAAAAAAAAAAACATGGAGCACTTTTTCCACTTGTGTTGGACTATACTACCGCTTAAAAAATGAACAGCTGCCACAGGAATAGCAGGTGACATGTATCAGTGTTCTTTTTAACAGCTGCCTTGTGACTCTTCATATTGTATTTCTGCACATGGTTGCAGGTGACTCAATGTCTGTTCAAGTGACTACCACCAGGTATACAATTTGTGCAGAAAACTCCTTCAACTGACTAGATACCTACCTCTTATTTTATTAACCTTAACTAAAGAAGAGGAAAGGAAGTAACATTAAACTAGTAAAGCTTACAGTACAATTGACCTTTCATCACTCAAATCACATGCCTGGGTTACTGAATTACTTTAAATAAGGGCCAGAGAACAGTTTTTTGGACATGAAGAGTGTTGTTTGTAATTTGTAATTAGAAAACCTATCGGCTTCAGTTCAACCTCTTTATACTTTCATGAACGGAAAACTGGCCCAGTCAAACAACACCTTATTAATTAAACTGAACAGCCAAGTTGAGAGCAGTCACTCAAGATTACCTATTGTAACTGGATCATACCTTCTGTTCGGTGGAATCTTTAAAAAAAAAAAAAAAAAAAAAAAAAAAAACTCATACATCTGCATGACTTATTAGACACATGTCTGTGTTTTAAAAATATAAAACACAATATACAGAAGTCATCAGAACAGATTATTTTAAACAATTCATTCTAAAGCATTTGGAAGCATTTCTTGCAGTTGTCTGTCAACATGGATTTCTCCATTGACAAGTTTACAGGAAATAAAGCCAGATGCTTAAAGACCAACATAGCATAGTTAAAAGTATATATAACATATTTTCTAAAAAAATTATCAATTTAGAAACATTACTTGAGTTTTGTATTCATTTTGAGAAATTCTACTTAAATTAGATTGTACACTGAATACGGTGAGGTTTTTGAGTATGTGACATGATAGAAACCCTTTTTAGAAAAGCAAAGGATGCTTTCATAACATTATTAAGCCAAATAAATTGTCCAATAATTATAGGAATCTTTGGAGAAAGACTGCTATTTGCGGTAATCTACCTTAAATGGTGCAGAACAAATCTAGCTTTGAGAGGCCCAATAACCTTGAACTGAGTATACCAAAATTAATAAAGTGGTGCATTAGCTCCCTAGCCTCCACCACTGCAACTGTATTAAAGATCAAACCTTGCAGTTAGTGGGAATGGGCGGGATACCTTAAATCACTTGGTTACTGGAAAGTGGAATCTATAATACATGTAAGTGAAGAGTACATTGACTCAAATATCTAATCAAATAGTGTACTGCAAAGGTAATACAGTAACAGAAACTAATCAATATAGAACAGAACCTATTCAAGAATGTATGAGATTTGTTTTTTTGTTTTACTAGGAAAACCATACACCCATAAAACTATGATGATACATGCTGTATATTAACTTTAGATCAAACACATTTCAAAAGGCTAGTTTTAACATCTCAGGTTTTTATGTATAAAGTGTTCTGTTGCTTTTTTTTCTTATGCAACAGCATATCCTTTGAGCTTTTTTAAAGGTTTTACCCATCATGTCAAAAAATCTGATCTGTCAGTGTTTATAAATGTCAGGAGAAACAATACAGCATATTAATGTACTCACTTTTCACAAAAGGATAATTTCATTGCTATAGCATCTTAACATGCAGATGTACTCTGTTTTAAACAAACACATTTCACATAAGAATTCTGAAGCCAATGCTAGTTTATTCAAGATGTGTAGCACAGTTAAACACAGTGGCACTGAATAGATTATAAAATACATTATTTATTAGTATTATTTATTTATTTATTTATCTATTTTTTTCTTTGGCAGAAGCCTTTATCCAAGGTGACTTACAGGTCTTACAGGGCAGGACAGAGTTACAAGGCAAGGTCAAGATTTAAATACAGTATAGTTTACAGTAAGTGCAAATTATTCTACTAAAGTACAATATGAAATTGCAATAAGTTAGGATTCCAGCAATTTATAATCTAAAATGACATAGTAGTCATGCTACATATTTAGGAAGATTCACCATTCATGTCACCATTTAGATTTTACTCGTTGAATTTTTATAGGTGTGTTGACTTATCATAAAGCAAATAAGTAATATTAAAAAATAAGTTAAATAGATAAATACAGCCTTCAGAAATTCAAAAGCTGTACCACATTGTATAAAAAAAGTATGGTATCAATACTTCATGAGACATCCACAGAAGCAACATAAGAGGCAACTGTTTTTTGCACTCAGTGCACTATCCAACTGAAATACTTCATTCTTTATTGTTTTCTAATCTATTCCGGCATCCTGTGCATTACGCTCACAAAACAAGCTGCCTGACTAAAAAATACAGGAGGCCGCACTCAGAAATTCAAGAGCATTAGCTTACACCAAGTCAACTAAATAATTAATAACACAGTGTAACACATTTTTTTTTTTTTTTTTGTTCCTGGGTAGTAAGTGTTATTTCCTAATTGCTTATGCCTCAAAAGTACAGAAAATGGCTATTATTCCCCACAAACTTTGCTTTTGTGACCAAGACAGTGCTATTTCAAAATATCACTATTTCCAATGGGAAAACGGGCAAATGTGTGTCTTTTCGTTCACATAAAGTCAGAAAAAAACAACATATGAATCCAAATTAACATGTATTTATACTAAAGTAATACAAAAATGACTACAAAAGATTTAGACGTGAGTAAATCTCGAAAAACTACTCACTTCTAAATCTTTAGTAGTCATTTTTGTATTACTTTAGTATAAATACATGTTCATTTGGATTGATATGTTGTTTTTTTCTGACTTTATGTGAACGAAAAGACACACATTTGCCCGTTTTCCCATTGGAAATAGTGATATTTTGAAATAGCACTGTCCTGGTCACTAAAGCAAAGTTTGTGGGGAATAATAGCCATTTTCTATACTTTTGAGGCATAAGCAATTAGGAAATAACACTTACTACCCAGGAACAAAAATTGTGTTACATAGTGTAATTCATCATAGTGCCATAGAAAACACAAGAAACAACCGTGCTAGTCTTTATTCTTAGCAAATGTAGAACACAAGGTTTTACTTTACAATATATTGACCTTGATGTGTTCACTGAGTTTGGCATTATTCTAGAAACACTCCGAGGACATTCATTTAAACATTTAATATCCTTGTTGTTTGTATTGCTTACATGGTGTGAAAAATCCTTTGGTGGTTAAACTGAAATTAAACCATAATTAAAATACAGATGTAGCTGGATATGCTTGATTGCCTAGTGCTGTCTGAAGCAACCGTGTACCGGTGTGATGGTTCTGTGCACTGCTGGGTCAGTATTTAACTCTCAGAAAAGTATGTGAAAATCAGCCAGTTTATTCACAATCTGGTGGAGATGTCTTAGGGTCAATACAGGTCATAACCTAGCACAATATTTCATGTACCACTAGCTGCAGAACTGCAGGTTTGTGATTTTAAACTACATCTACTTAATAGACCAGGAAATAAATCAAGGACAGTCGTTAATTACAGTAATCTAAACATATTAGTGGTTACAGAGTGAAATGTCATCTCTTACCTGCTTGTTGTACTTGTTGTTGGTTTGACAGCTGTACTCAGAACAGTGGTCAGATCCAATGGAAATATTATCTCCTGTTCCTACAAAAGTGTTGGCAGGGGGCAGCTCTTGCACAGCCTGGTGCTTTTTCCCAGCAGTTGGTGACTGTGGGTGAAGCTGAACTGTTGGCAGAGGCGAGCTTGATTTGTAATGTCTTGCCAGGTCAGGACTCCCTGGGCCTCCATTTACAGATCGATAGTGACCCATGCCTGGGCTGTCTGACAGTTTCTCATTGACACTGTCATATCGCTGTCCATTAGGTTTTGAAGCTTCAACGGTTACAATGCTACTGTACAGAGCTTGCTTTGATTTTTTGTTCTTTTTGTCCTTTTTAGGCTTTTTATTTTTATCATGCGGCTGTGGAGTAAAAAAATCTTCATGGTCTTTCTTACCAGCTTCATATCCGTTTTTATTCTTTGGTCTACAATATCGTGCCATGACCACAACCAGTATTATAAGGATTACAGTCATAATGCCAGCTACCACACCAATTGCTATGCTAAGTCTTTGCTTCCCTAAATCATTGCTTGGATCACCTGCAATGTCTTGTGTCAAAGATGTGTGTAGGCTCTTTGAGATTTGGGCTTCCACAGTTGTGGCATTGGACACACTCTCATTAACGTATACATGGACAAGAGATATTGTGGACTGGGCAGGTAGACCACTGTCATTAACTTGTACAACCAGTCGATGCAGACCATAGTGCTTTTGAGCTAATTTCCCAACCAAGGAAATTACACCACTTTCTGTGTCGATCTCAAACAGTTTAAATGGGTTTCCCCCGACCAGACTATAGTTTAAATCAGCATTAATTCCTGTATCCCTATCAGTTGCCAATACTGTAGCAACAATCGTTCGCATGTTGCTCGATGGTGGCAGGAGGGTGTATGAATTATTACTAGGGAAGGTAACGGTTGGCGGATTGTCATTTTCATCCATCACAAACAAAGATACTGTCGCTGTAGCAGTCCTTGGTGGATCTCCGCCATCAACTGCCTTGACCCTAAAGGTGTAGGTGGTCTTTTGCTCCCTATCAAAAGACATGGTGGAATAAATTGTTCCAGTACTATTTTCAATGGAAAAAATATCCTCCTCCTCTTCAATGAAGAGGCTCATTTCTGCATTGTGATCTTTGTCAGCATCCATTACTGTAACCATCCCAACGGGGCTGTTAGGTGGTAGATTCTCTTTCACATAAAAGGTGAAAACATCCTGCATAAATCTGGGCTCATTGTCATTTTTGTCTGCTACCTTTACCACAACAGTAGCAGATCCCTGGAGAGTAGGAATGCCTTTGTCTTTGGCAATCACTTTAAATGTATATATTTCAGTCTCTTCTCGATCCAAAACAGTATTCACTGTGATGTCACCTGAATCTGGGTCTACAGAAAATATCCCAGATACAGAGGGGTCGAGAGAATAAGCAATCTCAGCATTTTTACCACTATCTGCATCTATTGCAGCCACAGTAGCCACTCTTTCTCCTGGTGCATTGTTTTCAGCAAACGCCACCTCGACCACATTTTGACTAAATATCGGTGGGTTATCATTGGTGTCTCCAACCTTTACAGTCAATGAATTATTGCTGGATAAACTAGGACTTCCAGAGTCTACTGCTACAATGACAACATTGTATTCCTGTGTACCTTCATAGTCCAGTGGGGCAGAAGTGTGCAAGAAATATTTTTTTTTATTCTGTTCTCCTTCTATTTCACTTGCAGGTTTTAGCTGGAATGGGACATCCCCAACCACTGTGCAGGTAACTACCCCATTTTCCCCTTGATCCCTGTCTGACACTTGTACTAAAGCTATAGGGGTATCTACTACCACATCTTCTGCTACATTAGCTATCCCATCTTTTAAAGGTATTCGGCCAATTTTCCTGATGTCTATTACTGGTACATTATCATTTTCATCTTTGATGTTTAAGACAACTGTGGCTTTATCATTTTTGGGGGGCTGCCCTCTGTCCCTTGCCATTACTGTGAAGCGTAGCTGACTTACTTCTTCTCTATCTATGCGATGCAAAACACTTAACCAGCCTGAATTTTCATCGAGTCGAAGCAGCCTGCGTACTGACTCTGTGGCTGCGCCAAATACATACTCTATTTGCCCATTTACCCCAACATCTGCGTCTGTGGCTTTTAGCTGTAGTATAGGTGTCCCAGGAGAGCTGTTCTCTGCTAAGTCAGCTTCATAGATGCTTTTATCAAAACGAGGGCTATTGTCATTCACATCAGAAATCAAAACCCGGAGGATAGCTTGGGAGGACCTAGAGGGTTCGCCACCGTCTCTGACACGAAGTGTTAGTTCATAAGAGTCACTCTGCTCTCTATCCAGTGCACCTTTAATAATCAGTTGCGGTTGCTTCTCTCCATCAGTAGTGTCAGCAACTTGCAGTTCAAAAACACTGCTTCTCCCTACCCCATCAGCATCAAACCTTCTTTTTCCTGAATAGCTATCCCCGTTGTCTGTACGACCCCCAGAAGATCGTCTACCCGTATCCCCAGTATCCTGTATAAGCTCGTACCTCTCTATTCCATTCCTGCCAAAATCTCTATCAGTAGCTGTGGGCAGCAAGTACAGTGTACCTATAGGTCTGTTCTCTTCCACAGACAAAGTTAGTACAGGGGATGGGAAAGTCGGAGTGTTGTCATTTATGTCTAAAATGATCACCTTTCCCTCAAACAGATCAACCCAGCTTTGAGACGGACCTATTACAGACACTTCGAAATCTACGAAGCACTCGTTTTCATCAAATATCATTTGGCATTGTGCTAATTTCTCTCTGTCGATTCTTCGTTCATTAGTGCTCAGCTCCCCTGTGATGTTGTCAATTTTAAAATAATCTGATCCTGATTCCAGAGTGAAAGTGACCTCACCAGAACCAGCTACGATTCCCAGGTCTGAGGCTACGTTTCCTATCCGAACATCAGACGGTCCTTCCTCGGCCAGCCGATATCGCAGTACTTGCTTAGCAGATGCCTGACTCAGCAAGAGCTGTAGGATGATCAGCCAGAAGCATAAATAGTCCACTGCGCCAATAGTCCTCATGGTTTTATACAATAATTTGGTATGTGTTTTCAGTCTTGATTGATGTTTTTTTTTTTTTTTTTTTTTTTATATATTGATAATAAATGCTCTCAAATCAGTTATACTTATATCTGCACTCGTACTTAATTATGTAGTCTTTTTATTTTATTTTTTTTCTCAAGAGCGATTTAGAATGCCTGCGACTTTAAACCCATGCGTCTTCTTACAGCGTTTCAGATGATTTACACTTTATCAAAAATAATAGCATGTCAGCTCAAGATTATTCATTTTTCGTTAACGTTGTTACAAAGCACTTTTTTTTTTTTTTTTTTTTTTTTTTTTTTTTTTTTACCAACCTTGCAATTTGCAATCGTAGGTTCTTTCGTGAGTCCTGTTCTTGGAGCTGCGAGATCTTTTTACTTGAGTCGGCGTGTAAAACAAATTTTCACAAGCAAAGCATGTCCTATTCATCCACCAATTCTACTTTATCCAAGTCCTCTGGGTTGTAGACACAACAAACACAAAAACTAATGCACCTCCAAATGCTTGCTTCTGTTTTATATCCCAGTCTCGTATGGCAGTCTACACTTAATTTGCAGTTCCCTCTTGCAGAACCAAATCATATTCATTCCAAACTACTGACACTTTACAAAAACAGTTCGTCTTCTCACCTTGTAGCTGAATACACAAATACCCAAGTGATGAGGTGTATTTTCCTCCAATAATGCAAATGTAAAAATGTTTCTCTAAAATGTAATCAGCTGCTGGTCGTAACAGAACAATTGAGCTGTTTAAGTAAATGGTGCAAAAATGTATTTCCAAAAAATGCTAGAGACTTGTAGTTAAGATCCGAAGAATTAAGCCGTTCCAAGACCTGCATTCTCAGTCTGCGCGTCTCTTTTTCACCTGCATTTGCACTGCGTGTGTTAGCAATCTGTATCTGCAGCACTCTAAACGATTCACAAATGATATTGCAGTCTCTCGCTCTCTCCACCCCTCCTCCTTTCTGTCCCAATGCACGTAACCAGAGCTGAACTTGATCGCTCAGTTTAAAGGGTACCATAAAAGCGTACTGTATTGTTAGGGCTATCCTTTCATCGTGTTATAAAGCCAAAACGAACACAACTGTGACCCAATACCACGTGAATAAAGCAAATTATGTCAGTTCTCAAACGCCCAAGAGGCGGGGTGCAGTAAACATTTCATATTAAAGGTATCATCGATAAAATAGATTTTTAATGTCACAGAGTTAAATATTCCATTGCAGCATTTAAACGTAATTTGGAGAGAGTAATGTTAGAAACAAATCATGTGCTGCTGAATTGACAGGCAACAGCACAATTAGTTATATATTGGGGAATTTTTTTAATCAAAAGTCGAACCAATATTGTTTTTTTTTTTTTTTTTCCCTGAGTAAAGCTGCATTTTCCCTTAACGGAAAATGTAATTTCAGAAAAGCCATGGCTATTTTTTTTCCCTGCAGCAGAATTAATGTTCAGAAATGTGCCAGCAGCATAACTGAATCCAGACTTTTCATCCAGTCCAGTAAATGAAATTCCTATGCAGCATTTCCGCCTATTATATTGCAGTCTACAATAGTACTCCTCCTTTCTGAAATTAAGCACCCGTTGAAAGGAAAATTATATTTTGATGCAATTACATAAAATGCTAAATTAATAAAATGCAGTACAACCACGAACTGTGTGATTCAGTAAAAATATAACATCTGCTTTGTAGCCTAGAATCTAGCACACACGTAGAAGACAGTGAGTATTTCATTTTTTAAATTATGTGCTTATTCACCAGAATACGTGGATCGCATATTAAACGGCGGGGTTTCCCGTCCGCTAGGGTTGCCATGCCCAAATCAGCATAGAAGGTATACATTAGGAAATCCCAGTTCTGTATGTGTTCCGTTTAGCACTTGGATGTTTCAGGATGTTAGTACTACTACAGTACTATTAGCATTCAAGAAACTTATCAATCTTTGCCATCCTTGCTCCTAGGCGCCCTCTGTTGTTCGATTTCACATATTTTAACTTATTTTTAAGCAAAATTTTAGATAAACAAGCCAAGACTTTAACTCTTTGAAGTCGAGTTGCCATGAAATCTTCTCCGGATACAGTAAGTGTCCCCTGTTTGAAGGAATAGATCAAACATTAGAAGAACAGGCCAAACAATTGCTTTTTGACTGAATAAAAAATGTTACTGTCAATAATAATAATAATAATAATAATAATAATAATAATAATAATAATAATAATAATAATAATAATAATAATAATAGTAGTAGTAGTAGTAGTAGTCTTACAAGTTAGTTTTGTAACTTGGAAAACAAACCCTCATCCTCATCCTGTTCACCTCAAGAACCCTTATGGTTCAGGAGATGCATTGGGCCTGGTTACTTTTAATCTCTGAGTCTCCAGGGCAACTGAATGTAAATGGTACCTCTGAATGAAAGAGGCATAAATATTCACTGCACAGCTCTTAGGGAGCCCTTCTCAAACTGGGATTTGCAAAAGATAGTTAAAGTTGGGGGACACCACACACACTCAATGCATCAAGAAAATTACAAAAGCCAAGACAAATGTCCCCATTTTTTAATCATGCTTTTGCTACAATATTAAAAAACAAAACTATCCTGAACCAACAGTTAGTTTGAGAAAAGTCTGTATGAGAAAAGTCCAGCAGACTGCCTCCGATGTAGGAAAGCAGTTTATACAGACCTGACAGCACTTGTCTGTGTGAATTGTACATCTTTGTGTAACTGTGGCTTGTCAGAAACCTTCTCTGCAAGAAGACCAGATGGCTTACTCCCTGAATCATAAAGTAGATAAAAAGATGAAGTACAGTCATTATGAAGATGAGAAAAAAGAGCTCTAGACAGTTAACGGAAATGATTCACAATTGCCAAGTAATGATCTAATGTGGCTGACCAAAGAATACCGAGGCTGCAAGTGTTTGAGAGCATTGTATCCAAAGTATGTCCAATCTGGGACTTGTTTGCAATACCTTCCTCATTGTAGTTCTGCTCTGTATCCACCAGAGGGCATAAATAGTCACCACAGAGACATTTTTTTTACCTTTTTATTGTAAACATAATACATCTTTTTAGAAACCTTGAGCTTCCATACATTTTACTACTTGACATGGAAATAAATATAGTATTCACAACAAATCCAAACATGAACTAAACGGTTGAACGACACAAAGACGAGTAATTCAAATATGTAAATATTATGTTTTACATGGTATGTTCATATTTGAAAGAAAAGAGGCCATTATCATCTTTACATGTTAACTTGCTGTCAATGCGGATTAATAAGACAGAATCAAATGCGTGTTATACTTTTTCTCTTATACATATTTATAAATATTTTAATAAGACTTATTCTGCATGAAGATTAATTTAAAAACATTAATATTTACAGTGGCAATATTACTGTACATAATTGTCATGCAAATATTTTTGAAAACAAGCAAGCTTTTAAATGTCACTATCTGGTTAGCTCAAATGTCACAATAAAAGAGAAATATTGCAAAATGACTAAAACTCCACTACTAAAAGCCTAATGAGACAGATAGTGAATCAGGACACAATAATTTACTTAATTGTTGCACAAGTAATAATCAAGACCATGTAGAACATATAACGGATCAGTGCTTTCTATGATATAATCCAAAAACAATAATAATGTCTAAGGATTGCAGGAAATTCAAGTGATGGCAATATGACACGAGCAACTGGATGTATGTTTTATAATTTATATTGTTTATTTTCTAATTTATTTTCGGATGGGGGCAGGGGCAAGAGAACACTACATGTATTGTTACAAAGAATAGGAGCAGAACATTTTCTTGGCTTTTTTGGAGGAAGGTGTTGGATGATTTCCTCGTCACTCAAAAGCCTGTGCTTTCTGTGGGCCACCAGTCTATACTGCCTAACATCCCACGGAGAGCATGTCGCTGAGATAATGTCTTACAAAATGTATGTTGCTTATTATTTTTTTGCATTATTCTGCTCTTCCACAAATTTTAGTCTTTGTGGATAAAACTTAAAATCTGCTGGCCATTATTGTTTGTTTTGGTATTGACGGTGTTTTGTTGTGGTCACGTACTGGTGGCAGGGTTTGCTTTTTAAAATTGAGATTAGCAGTTTTATCATATTAGCAGTTTCATCTTATTATACACAGGTCTCCTGCCACCACTGTGTATAATAAGGCTGTAAAACACCAAAGTTTATAAGAAAATTATCATTTTCCATGTCCCTGTATAATAATAATAATAATAATAATAATAATAATAATAATAATGTGATCATGCTTCTACATATTGTAGGCTATGTACAGGTACAGAAATTATATCTATCTACTAATAAAACATTATTTAGGCTTAATGTCTTGGCACAGTATGATTCTAGAATGTATTTAAATATTTAAATATAAATATGTATTTATTTGATTTCCATGTAGGTCATTCAAACATAATCGCATCAGATGTTCTCTGAAACAGATTTCTTCTGGGATTTCTGCAGCACATGGTGTTTTTCTTTGTTCAAACATCCAACATTAAATGTATAATTTGTAGTTGGCAATTCACTGTTGAATAATTACTGTAACCAAACTTCTTGAAAAAAAATCTTCTGCAGTTGTGTATGTTATGCACACATTATAGTTCAGTTTGCAACACTGCTTAGGGAAGGAATTGTGTTGCGTTTTAAACCCTACTGCCTGGTCAGTAGCACTTTAAGGAAATGACTGTAGCCTGAGGTTAGGATTACATGTTTATGTACAGCCCTCACCTACAAATACATCTAGACATACTGAGCATTATAAGTAGAGTGGTGTTTTACAAAAAAATAAGGGGCCATCAATTGGAACTATTCACACAGCAAATAGATGTGTTAAAACATGACATATTGTTAAAAAAAGTTAAACACTGGAGGATTCCAGGCACGGTAAAGCATATTTTTATACAGCTATGGCGAAAAGTTTTGCATCACCCTATAGAATTACCAGTTTTTGCTTCACGTCGAATAAAACATGCTCAATGATGTGTTAACATATTCAATTCCATACAGCTTTGTAGTTGTCCACATACTTAACAAAAAACTGTCATAAATAGGTGATATTTCCAAATCTAACATGAAATACTGTACTACTATTATGGCTTCCGGAAGACTTTTGCAATATCATTTTGTAGTTTCTTTGAAAAGATCAAAATTATGTTCATATAGTTTTTGTTTTTTGTTTTTGTTTTTTATTATGTCTCACTCCTAAAACTGTAGCTGAGGCAAATCTGTTGGCCATAGCTGTACATGGCAAACCAGGGTAAACTATGGTAAATGCATCATAAAACATGGCAAAGCATGGCAAAACTGCAAAAATGCTATGCAAAAATGCATTTATAAGGGAACACATAGATATTCCTAATCATAAAGCAATTAGATTGGAGCCCTGATCCTTAAAATCCTCAGAGAACTAAGCTTTGCATGTGCCACTGAGGTGGAACATGTTTAAGTCTAAAGCATATAGCAATGTTGAATATACTTTATTCAATTTATTTATTATTATTATTTTTTTGCATTCTGTGTTATTAATTTGAACCTTCCTCCATTGCTAGGCATTGCTGAAACATAACCACTCTCTTTAGAAGCTGCGTCTTCGCTGTTTTTATTTTATTAATACAACATACAATATTTATGATTACCCTCCACATCAAGCTCTGTTCAGGTTATTTGTAACATTTCCACCTTTTTTGATGGCATCAACAACTGTAACTACACATGTTATTTTAGGAATAAGGAAACTAATGGAATGGAAGTTTTATAATTCTCAAGTACCAGTTATGGATATGCCAGTACCAAGCATATAAAGCACACTCCTCTTGTGTGCATGACTATTTGTGATACATACTGTAACTTGCATTAATGGCTGATGACAATGATAATTGTGTCCCTGCTGTGTTCTCTTATTATTTTGTGTTGTGATTACATTGCATATCAACACTGTAGAATACTGTAACATTATTACAGTTAATAATAAAATAATGCCATGGTGGCTTGTACTTCGTAAGCCCAGTGAGTTAAGCTCAAGGGGTTTAAAACAAAGTTGGCTTATTAAGATTTAGGAGTCAAGCCGATGTTGGGCATTACATTGTATTTATTTTTCTCCTTATTAATTGAATCTATATATCGTTTAAATTTAGGGATATTTATTAAATGAAGTCTTTTCTGGGAATTGGTTGTCCTGTAGCCATTTTGTGTGGATTAAACTGGTTACAACAAGCTCTACAGGGATTAGTGACCATTCCTTGTACAAACAGTTATACTGAAGAAGCCTTCCTGTTATTTGAAACAATGTGTCTGCTGTGGGTGAAATGGTATGCCTATTCATTTTACACAGGATTTCTTGGTTTCCTACCCTTTATATTTTTAGTCCAAACCTTTGAATTCTATGAAGCACATTGCTGCTGTCTGAGGTGTAGTGCAATGCATCATAAAAGTTTTAATCACTTGAATAAATATATATTCGAAACCCACGGTGGATTGTGAAATGTTAAGAGTATACCAGCTGACCCCTTTTCAATGTCTTTTGCATTCTGAGCTATGACATCACTTGACTGATATTTCATGACCTACTGCCACAGATAGTAGCAGGAGTGCACATGTTTGGCTCACAGTTATCACTGGGGAAGAGACTCTCTTTTATTTTTTCCTTGAAGAGCCTACAGACCACTAGAACAATAAAACATAAAAAAAATAAAATTTTACAAACGAGGCCATTCACACCATGTGTGTTCGCCCTGTTCCTAGTAGCTGATTGATCTCAAAACTTTGTCAAGTTGGGCCTTAAAGGAGTAAAGTGATTTACCATCAGCATGACTAGGTAACCAATTTAGTACCCTAACCACTATTTGTGTGAAGTCTATTTTCATTTTAACTTATGTAACCCAATAGGGGCAGATGCAATGGTGGAACAGTACAGCCTACGTCAACATGAATCCTAGGTCTCATAAGTACCAAACTGCCATCTTTGTATCATGTCTGCTTCAATTTTCCAGTGACATAAGCACGAATATGTAGGTGATTGCACATCACAGATGTTGAGACTATTCTGCTTCCTCGATGTCCTAACAATCTATTTATATTTAGTATAGCAAATAAAATTTTAAAAAATAAAAAATAATCGAGAATAGTGTTTGCGGCAATATAGTAACCATAATAGCAACCAGTATCCAATCTGAATGATGAGATGAAGAAATCAAACAACTGATGCAGTTTGATTATGTTGAGCAACTTTAATTCAGCATATCGCCAGTAACAACACAGGCACTGCACTGTCTTCCCTAAAGTCAGGAAGGAGGCTTTGACTTTATGAACACTTACTGTGAACAAGTTACTGAACAAACAGCATGATCAATTAACACATACTGCAGACAACTAGATTCTTTTAAATAACTAAAACTGTTTTTGTATTTATTTGGCACAAAAACATTACAACCTAATGGTAACTTAAATACTGAAGCTTATCAATCAATCTTTATTTTATATAGCACCTTTCATAGTGGACCACAGTCACAAAGAGCTTTACAAGATGCAGTAAATGCAAGTCCATAATACTTCAAATACAGAGAAATGCATAATACATGATATACAAAAAAAAAGAAAAAAAGCACAATACATTAAATACAGTGGAAAGTATATAATACATGAAATAGTACACTAAATACAGTGGAAAGTGCATAATACATGATAGTAACATAGGTCCAAGTGTGGTGCGCTTTTGCTTGGAGATTACAAGTAAGCCAGAGTCTGGTAACAAGTCTGGCATATTTCCTAATTTTATCTTGCCATCTTCCTGGAGGTCTTCTTAATCATCCAATAAAAGGAAACCTATAGTTAAAAGGACAATATATATTTAGCACTTTTAGTACGGTACGTTAATAGCAAAGTCTTCATGCATATGTTACAACGGTTCACCTGGGCCCTTTAATTTATCAGAGCAAAGAATGCATCAGAGACATGAGTTGACATACAAATGATATTTTTATTTTTACAGAAGAATTGACTTAATTTAAGGCACTTAGAGTTATGTCACACAACGTAGTTATTCACTGCCTTATCTACATCGGGGCATACTAAAGTGTAAAGAGTGAAGTGAACAAAACTATTAAACATGTTAATCAAAACACACAAATCCAAACAAAGTGCAAGAAATAAATAATGAATCCAATAAAAACAATTCCAACCAAACTACAATCAAATAAGACTGCGATAACCCCGAATCCGCAGCCTGGATACTCTGTGTTTACAGCCAGATACCAGGCCAACTCTAATAAACGAGGCAGTCTTCCCAGCGACAGCGAGTGGAAGCGACAGCAAGTGGGAGAAGTACAGCGTGGAAAAGTACAGAGCAGTTTCGAAGCAGAAAGGAGAAATTGCATCTTGAATTGCTTTAATCAGAAAACAGAGGACATTGGGGAAACACAGCCGCGTGTGTTTTTCTGATAACAAACAAGCTGAAACTCGGAGCAGCTGATTCAAATTCAGCGCCGTTTTGAGACACGGGCGAGGGGAGGAGCCGACAGCACAGCAGAACAACGCAGTTAAACGAGGCAGTCTTCCCAGCGACAGCGAGTGGAAGCGACAGCGAGTGGGAGAAGTACAGCGTGGAAAAGTACAGAGCAGTTTCGAAGCAGTTTGAAAGCAGGTTGACGGCTGCAGAAGAAACTAAACTTTAAACAAAAAAATTCTTCAAAGAAAAAAAAAAAAAAAACCCTCAACATGGTCTTCAAGCCAGTAATCTGTGACACCTGCTTGATGTGGGAAATCCGAGAAAACCCAGCGGAGCTAAACCAAGTGTGCGTAAAGTGCAGCGCGATCCAGGATTTGCATAAACTAGTAAGTATGCTAGAAATGGAGCTGGAAGAAGTGAGACAGCAACAGGATCTTGAGGAACTGGCACACCCACAATTCATGGAAGTCTGCATCACCCCTAACAGACTGAAAGCCACCAGGGAGATAGAAGGTCAGAACAGCTGGGTTCAGGTAGGCAGAAGCAGGGAAAAAAAGAAACTTCGTCAAACACAACCACCAGAAATCAAAACAACCAACAGATTTGAGTCACTTCAGAATTGTGATGAGCAGAACCAACAACAAGAGAATGAAAGGAACAACATCCAGGACCCCATTGACAGTGGTGACCAGACAGCAAAAAGAAGGGAGGTCATGATTGTTGGGGACTCCATATTGAGAAACACAGCAAGTTCAGTTCGCAGTTTGGACCCCCTTACTACAACAGTGTGCTGCCTTCCGGGAGCCTCGGTCAAGCACATCACTGAGAACGTGGACAGGCTCCTAGAACGAACAGGAGACGACCCGGTAGTAGTCGTCCACATCGGTACAAACAACATTGGAAGAGACAGACCAAAATCCCTGCAAAACAAATTCAGAGAGCTAGGAAGGAAATTAAAAGAGAAAACCAAAACTGTGGTATTTTCTGGTATACTACCCGCACCTTGCAAAGGACCATATGGACAGCTGGAAATAATAAATCAAAACCAATGGTTGAAGACGTGGTGCACACGGGAAGGCTTCACCTATCTTGATCATTGGACCACATTCTACAACGAGGACTATCTGTATAGACGGGATGGACTGCATTTAAATAACAAGGGAACTAGTCTACTTGGAGAAAAGATCCTCGAGCAGGTTCGGAAGCATTTAAACTAGAAAGGAAGGGGGGAGAAATCAACAAAAAAAACAGAAGGGAGACCGCATCAAAACAAGAACAACAACTCAGGTAAGACAACCATTAAATGTATTTATCTAAATGCTAGAAGTATCAGAAACAAAAATTCTAGAACTTGAAGCTACTGCACTAACAGGTAACTATGATGTGATAGGTGTTACAGAAACGTGGTTATCTGAGAGTGATGGGGACGAATATAATATTTGTGGGTATACACTGTATAGGAAAGACAGGCAGGACAGACGAGGAGGAGGGGTAGCGCTATACATAAGAAACAGTCTTGAAGCCCAGGTGTTAAACCTGGACAAAGAAAATAAAACCGAATCAATATGGGTCAGAATAACAGACAAAAATTCAAAAGGCATAATAATAGGAGCATGCTATAGACCGCCAGATTCAGACGGTGAGCACAATAATCTGTTATACAATGACATTAGAAATGTGTGTAGCAAAGGAGAAGCCATACTAATGGGGGATTTCAACTTCCCCCAAATAAAATGGGAAAACCCGGTGGGTAGCGCGAAGGATGAAATAGAAATGGTGGAAATGACAAATGACTGCTTCCTAACACAATTTGTCAAGGCACCCACTAGAGGGGAGGCATGCCTTGATTTAGTCTTTTCAAATAACGAAGATAGAATAACTAAAACAGAGGTCAGAGAACCACTGGCAAACTCAGACCACAACATGGTCTCATTTGAAGTGTTTTTTAAATCCTCAAAAGTAAAGACTAAAGCTAAGGTTTACAATTTTAGAAAAGCAAACTATGAAGGTATGAAACAGAGACTAACAGAAGTAGATTGGAGTAAAATAGAGAAAACACCCACAGGAAGGATGGATGTTCTTCAAAAATGTAGTACTAGAGGCGCAAAACAATTATATCCCTAAAGTAGACAAATCTAAATGTAAAACTAAATTGCCAAAATGGTTTAATAGATCAATTAAAAAAAATATTCAGCAAAAAAAGGCACTTTACAGAGCATTAAAAAAGGACCAAAAAGAAAGTACACAGAAAGAGTACACAGAACTGCAAATGCAAGTCAAAAAGGAAGTTAGAAAGGCCAAGAGAGAAATAGAAATGAACATTGCTAAGGGAGCTAAAACCAATTCCAAAATGTTTTTCCAATATTACAACAGCAAGCGAACATTCAAAGAGGAGATTAAATGTTTAAGAGATACAAATGGCAAAATCGTAGATGAAGAAAAAAAAATAGCAAATATATTAAATGATTACTTTTCACAAGTTTTTACAAAGGAAGATACTGACAACATGCCCCACATGTCATCCAGTTCCTATCCAGTTTTAAATAACTTTAGCATAACTGAGGCAGAAGTGTTAAAGGGACTAGGAGCTCTTAAAATAAACAAATCCCCTGGGCCGGATGAGATCCTCCCAATAGTACTCAAAGAAATGAAAGAAGTAATTTACAAACCGCTAACCAAGATCATGCAGCAGTCTCTTGACACAGGGGTGGTACCGACAGACTGGAAAATTGCAAACGTAATACCGATCCACAAAAAGGGAAACAAAACTGAACCAGGTAACTACAGACCAGTAAGCCTGACTTCTATTATATGCAAACTTATGGAAACTATAATAAGATCCAAAATGGAAAATTACCTATATGGTAACAGGGTACTGGGAGACAGTCAACATGGTTTTAGGAAAGGGAGATCGTGCCTAACTAACTTGCTTGATTTTTTTGAGGATGCAACATCGATAATGGATAATTGCAAAGCATATGACATGGTTTATTTAGATTTCCAGAAAGCTTTTGACAAAGTCCCGCACAAAAGATTAATTCTCAAACTGAACGCAGTTGGGATTCAAGGAAACACATGTACATGGATTAGGGAGTGGTTAACATGTAGAAAACAGAAAGTACTGATTAGAGGAAAAACCTCAGAATGGAGTGTGGTAACCAGCGGTGTACCACAGGGATCAGTATTAGGTCCTCTGCTATTCCTAATCTACATTAATGATTTAGATTCTGGTATAGTAAGCAAACTTGTTAAATTTGCAGACGACACAAAAAGTAGGAGGAGTGGCAAACACTGTTGCAGCAGCAAAGGTCATTCAAAATGATCTAGACAAGATTCAGAACTGGGCAGACACATGGCAAATGACATTTAATAGAGAAAAGTGTAAGGTACTGCACGCAGGAAATAAAAATGTACATTATAAATATCATATGGGAGATATTGAAATTGGAGAAGGAATCTATGAAAAAGACCTAGGAGTTTTTGTTGACTCAGAAATGTCTTCATCTAGACAATGTGGGGAAGCTATAAAAAAGGCTAACAAGATGCTCGGATACATTGTGAAAAGTGTTGAATTTAAATCAAGGGAAGTAATGTTAAAACTGTACAATGCACTTGTAAGACCTCATCTTGAATATTGTGTGCAGTTCTGGTCACCTCGCTATAAAAAAGATATTGCTGCTCTAGAAAGAGTGCAAAGAAGAGCGACCAGAATTATTCCGGGCTTAAAAGGCATGTCATATGCAGACAGGCTAAAAGAATTGAATCTGTTCAGTCTTGAACAAAGAAGACTACGTGGCGACCTAATTCAAGCATTCAAAATTCTAAAAGGTATTGACAGTGTGGACGCAAGGGACTTTTTCAGCCTGAAAAAAGAAACAAGGACCAGGGGTCACAAATGGAGATTAGATAAAGGGGCATTCAGAACAGAAAATAGGAGACACTTTTTTACACAGAGAATTGTGAGGGTCTGGAATCAACTCCCCAGTAATGTTGTTGAAGCTGACACCCTGGGATCCTTCAAGAAGCTGCTTGATGAGATTTTGGGATCAATAAGCTACTAACAACCAAACGAGCAAGATGGGCCGAATGGCCTCCTCTCGTTTGTAAACTTTCTTATGTTCTTATGTTCTTAATTAGGGGTCCCCTGTGTTGTCCAGTGCGAGAATAATATCCCCAAGGGGACACACAGGTAACGCTCTTCTCTACAGCTAACTCGGGCAGTTTCCACGTTTACATATCCTGTTGTTTCTGTAAATGGCCTCTGGTCTTGTTGTTAAATACAGGGGTCAATCCTACCCTATCTCACTAGCTATACTTAAAAAAAGAGGCAGGTACTCATTTTTACCAATTCTACATATATACAGTAGTAACAGTGTAAAGGTACATCAGTATGGTAGTATGTATCAGCAATTAATAAACTATATAGCAGCAAGTCAAAATACCTGGTATCAAAGGATTGGTATACTCTCAATCAACAAATGTGAGTCACAGGTCCATACACAACCAATAACAATAAAATACACAGATTACTGTTAAATAGATTATGCAATAAAACTTGCACTAGGACCGGCCCTTAGTAAAAAGTATTCTAAAAAAAAAAAAAAAAAAAAACACAACTCAAAAAAACCCTACTGTTATCATACACAACCTTACGTGGCTACCACAGTCTGAGAGCACAGGGGATATTATTGCCAAACCAATCTAACTCAGAGCAAGAAAGTCTATGTTGTAGAAATAGCAACACTTCAACAACACTTTAGCAGTTCCAAACATGCACTTCCATCCAATTTCCCAGCGCAACAAATATTTTTCAAGAAAAACAAACAAAGACTGCCTTACCCAAATGGCAGTTCCCCCAAAAACCTGTGCTCTCAGCTCACACCTGGTAGCTCTCGTTTAATTAAAATGGGCACCTTTTATATACCTGTACTAATTGGAAGACACAGTGAACCGTCTCCATGGAGACCCAACAGCACTGCCTGCGGATTTAAAGGACCAGTAAAAATAAATAAATCTCAATACACAAAAGCGAACTTCACACCACACACATCAAGTGAAATCAAACAATAAATAATTAAAACCAAAAAATCATAACACAATAACAAACACAATAACATAATAAAATAATGACAATGACAGTACACCCCTTACAGCTGGAAACATGACAATTCTGGACATTGTCTCTGTATTCAAGACTGAACATTTTTATTAATTTGCTACTACTGGTGGAACTCTACTGCTTCTGGTAGAGGACTGGCAGAGGCTTGTGGAAAGAATGCTTGGTCCTTACCACTTAAAGAGATGGAGACATTTTGCTGGTACTAAAATGATGCATCACAGTAAAAACATTAAGCTAGAAGGAAAATGCTTCAAATAGATTTATAGCCCGTTTTAAAATAAATAAATAAATATTGATTGCTTTTTATTAGTGGAAGAGGATGCTGATCTCAGAGCGTCACAATTTTCAAAAGTTAAGGGGTGTATTTTCAACATCCGTTAAAGTGTATTTAAATTATATTTAAATGACCCAGCACAGGATATTTAAACAATGAATTTGACTGCAAAGGATCTTACTGGAGAGATCCTGAAACACCAACAGAGCTCCTTGTTCCTTCTTTACAAATGCTGCCGCAAAGAATACCTAAATGTAATGACAGCTACCTCGAAGTTCTAGTTTCTGACATTGAGCAGCGCTTCTACATTCTGTTTGGCAGTGGGTTATGTAGCCTTTCTAAATGCGTTAGAAAGGCTATAAGGCAGAAAATAATAAATCAAGTTAATGTTTCCTCTTCTGTATAGCAGTCAGTTAATCAAATTAGCAAGAGATTTAAAATGTGTTTAATTCAGAAAGGATGCTAGGGGTTGGGTTCTAAGATTAAAAAAAAAAAAAAATAATATATATATATATGAATTCTGTTTTTATTTGTATATAATTATATATATATATATATATATATAATATATATTTAATTTTGTTTTGTTTTTTCTGTGGCAGTCTTGTAGTCCCAGTGACTCTTCTCCCCTAACTGTGGTCTGCAGTTGGTGGTGGTGGTGGTGTAGACATCCCGAGTGAAAGTGGGTCTGGGTCCTCAGCCCCACCCCTGGCATGAACTGTGCCCCGCCCCCCGGGTCACGCTGGAGTGCCACCCTCCAATCCGTGGGTGGAAGTTGTACCCGTTAAACCACCTCCCGAACACGCCCCAAAACCCGCTGGGGCCAAAACATGTGTTGTTTAGCTTAAGGCAGCGCCCCCACTTCCGCTGGGGGCTGTAAACCCAGACCAGTTCCAGTGCACAAAAGTGCCAACCTCTCACCCGAGTGTCATAATTCTGCTTGTGACGGGCCTGCAGCTGGTTGTGAGCAAAGCAATAACTGGTATACATGTGATCCTGCATCATCCTGGGGTACTCCAGCCTGGTCACCGCTCCTTAGCCGCCCGGCAGCCGGCCAAACAGCAGCTCAGCTGGGGTCTTCAGCTCCTGGCCAAGCATCAGCAATGCAGGAGTGCAGATGTTTGAATCCTGCACAGCTTTAGTCCTACTCCAGACACCTGATTTTGTCCCCTTGTGTTTCCATATTTATTTGTGGTTTCCCAAATAAATCCCCTGGGCTGACCACCATTGCTGGACTATTGAGGAAGCCTGCTTCAATGGATATTCAATACCTTTGAGATCTTTTTATACCCCTCCCCTGATCTATGCCTTTCCACAACTTTATCCCAGAGTTGTTTTGAAAGCTCCTTGGTCTTCATGGTAGTATATTTGCTTTGAATGCACTACACAACTGTGTGACCTTACAGAGACAAATGTATTTAATGTGAAATCATGTGAACCACTTTTATTACACACATAATGGACTCCATTTAACTTACTATGTGAATTCTGAAGGCAATTGGTTGCACCTGAGCTTATTTAGAGTGTCATAGCAAAGGGAAAGACTTTTCAGGTTTTTACTTAATTGATTTGTTTTTTCACCCCCCTCATTTTTTCACACATTGAAAGTGTTGAGTAGTTTGTGTAAATCAAAGGGAAAAAATCCCATTTAAATGCATCACGATTTCAGGTTGTATCACACCTAAACTGTAAAAATGTCCAAGGAGGGTGAATACTTACTATAGGCACTGTACTAAAATGAAAGTGTTTAAAAATGATAATTTCCACTCAGTGCATATTCTATGTGATTTCTATCATTCACAATATTTATTCAAATCAAGGCAGGCCAGTAGTGGGCCACAGTGCTTAATGTAGCTGAATAGGTAGGCCTCAGGTAAAAGTTGGGAACCCCTGCTTTAGAGGTCAATCCACCTAGTCTGACGCCCCTCACCCCCCAAAAAAAATATATCCAGTATCTATGGTAACCACTTGGTTTGAAAGCTACTTTAGTTTAAAAAAAAAAACATGGTCACGTTGCCTTTTTATGGAATCATTTGGAAAAGACATATAAAACAGATTTTCGCCTTAAAAAAATAAAATAAAACAAAATGGTCAAAATAGGGTATATGGACGTTTATCCAAATCTTTTTGTGTCCCTTAAGTTCTTTGAAAATATGGCTCTTAACCTTATTTGATTAGTGAGTGGTCATTCTTGAAAGGGAAACTAGAAACTAAATTCATCACAATGTTCAATATGTGTTGATATGGTATACAGCTTTTAAATGAATGGGTTATCTGGCTGAGTAACTGCAAAAATTCCCAGAACTGTAACCCCATTCAGCTAATTAAACATGGTTCTCTTGATCAATACTATCAACTGCAGTAGGGTGGACAACAAATTACTCTCTGACTCTGGGGTAAAGGCTCGACTGGGACTAGACATTTGTATAGAAGACTGAGATAATGAAAGAAATCTAGCTGATTGATGGACACTTAACTGGTTTTCTGAATCACGTTTTTATCAACATTTACATTAAAGTTAAAGTAATTGTAGTTAACAAACTAATTCCATGCATCTTAGCCATGTGGTACTACTTTAGGTTAAAGGAAAGTTTCAGTTTTTTAGCTTTGTTCTTGGATGATCTGTTTGCATTTGTCCACTCTATTTAATTTTACCTCCGCAGTGTGTTTTGGGTCAAAGCATGTTACCGCCTGAAAGTATGTCAACCAAAAGGGGAAGATTCTAGTGAAAGGTTGGAGACAATTTCACTCTCCAGGTGAAATGTCCCAGAGTTTTCTTTAACCTAGTGTAGTGCCAGATATCATGTTTTGAAATGAAAATACATCTTTGTTATAAAATGTGTTTCTTTCAAAACTGCACGTTACCAGCAATTGCAACACAACGGATTTAAAACAAATACAGTAGGTTTTGATATGGTTGCCCACTGCAACTGAAACTTGATGGTTAAAGTAAACTCACCTCTGTATCACACATTCATGTTTTAGGCTGGTGTAACTGTCATGCAATATCTGAGAAATGTACTAGTTCAGCCACTGAGGAGGCCAACGGGGAAAGAACAATTTTCAGTAATTTCATTGAAAAATGGAATACTGATTTCTACAATGTACTTCTGAATTTAAATTATACTAATAAATGTGGTTAATAAAGCCATGATTAGACATTATATAAGAATCTTAAACAAGTTAACAGCAGAAATGTACCAGTATCAGAAATGTTTGTTCAAAAATCCAGTCAAGGCTTCATCAATATCTACCTATAACAATGTTTTCTACTAGAACTACAAGCTCCACCAAGCTCTACCTGCAGATACTTCTTGATAAACAAACAAGGCTGTACATTTGACTTAGTTGTCATTTTTCCCTGTCTAATTAGAACAGGAGATTCAAAAGGAACAAAGTTTAAGAGTTAAAATGACTGTATCTAGCTTACCCCATATTTGTAAATTAAACCCGTTTTAATGTGAACAAAAAGGGTTTGAAGTCATTTTTACTGTTCGTTTATGTAAACTCCATGCAATGTATATTCGCAGAATCTCAGATTATCAGTCTCATTCTGCACAGTTGAAAAACTGATGAAAGTTAAAGCAGCAGTTGGTGTCTGTTTAACACTGTGTTGTTTTCAGCCTAACCAGGTGCTTTTTCAATGTTCTGTTCTTTTCCTTAAAAAATAGATTTTTCCCCTCCTAGTGCATTCATTGCTGGAAGAGATTGATATGCACTGCTTCTACAAAATGTGAAGTACAGTTCTGTTTAATCCCAATTGTTAGGTGTTTTTATTTATTTATTTATTTATTTATTTATTTTAAATAGTCAAATTGAAACCAAAACCAGAAAATTTCCCTGAATCCAGAACAAGAATTAAGTTCAATTAAGGTAGCTTTTTCTTTCCTATTATATAACTGGAACAAAGCTGCTGCCTTATCTTGTTCTTTATGACACAGTCTATTTACTGTAATGTGGGAACAATAAACCTATTTTATGAAATGGCAGTAATCAGAATAAGGGTTGACACTTCTTTCCTTCCAAGTTCAGGCTAGGAAAGCTATAACCACCATAACAGTGGTTTTTTAATAGTCAAATGTTATTAATACAAAATAAGAATAAATACATATGAATAAATGTGTAATTTGATAGTTCTGTTCAGCCTTAGGATTGCATTCATATCACAAGTGAACCCAGTCACAATGCAAAGAGCTTCCAGTTGCATACAATAGTTATTGACAGACAGCACTCAGAGAGCTGAGATTGTATTTCAGTAAGTAGAAAAAAGGTAAAATACACAAATACTGTATTTACGTATTTTTTGGTGGATTGATTTGGAACAGTGATTAAACATAGTTTGAAAGATAAAATTCAAGGTCCTTTATCAGTGATTTATGCCCTCATATTGACCAATCAGGTTAAAGGGAATCTCTGATCCATTTTCTAATAGATATTTTGATAACACTTGCATTTCTCTCAAATTCAAACCCAAAAAGGATAATATATTTAAAATATATAATTATGGCAGAACTATTTTATAGTGGTTTTTAAAATATACTAAATGTCATTTTTACACTTCATAAAAATAAAAAACCAGATATTTATGCCACATATATTTTGTTATTTGGTACATTTAAAAAAAAGCAGTCTTTATAAAATAATAATAAAAAAAAAAAACAGTCTTTATGAATGCCTTTACATCTTATACCTGCAGCTTTTATCATGTAATAGTCAAACCAGGGATTTTGTCTTACAGTGACACAGTGGGTAAAAAATGTTTTATCCCTTACAGTTTACTGAAAGCTTTTTTCAACTTTAACTGGGGTATCCCCATAGTTCAATGTGTGCTGTCCTTTTAAAGCAAGACAGCCCAATTACATGCGCTGGTAATGTAATTGATTATTACATTATTCAAGTTCTGTTCCCATAGAAATTGTGGGGTCTATTCAATTGATCTAAAATGTAGATCTAAACACCACCACCATTTACTTCCTTAAAATAAAATCCTGGCATGTTGCATAATAATAATACACAAAAAAGAACTTGCTTGTAACTCACATGCACGCACATTACCAATAGAAAGCCCAATTGCTGATTGTTTAGAACAACTGAATAGACTAATACACGCATTAAATTGCTACACATGCAACAGAGACTGTTAACTTAAATGTAAGACCATAATCCTTATATTAGAAGTTAAGATAACATTTAAATTATAATTATTATGCATTTCAGTATTATTTTTTATAGGTATAACATGTGAAAATGTTTTTTTTTTTTTTTTTTTTTGTACTTTCACTGTTTTGTTCTGAAGATGTCCACAGATTAAAGTGGGCTACAACAGCTAGAATTCCTTTAGAATGCATATGGATCTGTAGTCATTGTTTTAAGTGCAACCCAAGTTTCTGTAATCCAGTGGTTCCTGAAAAAACAGTACAAATGGAGGCTGGGTACAGACCCAGTACCTTGTGCTCTTTATCCCCACATCCTAATCACGACACAAAAGAGCCAAGCTCACTTGCACAAGCGGCCGGTTGGAAATCTTGAAACACCAAAAGGGACATACAATTAAGAACGATGGTACTCCAGGGTGTTGCGATATAGTGAGTAGCACTGAACAATAAATCGATTATAAAACAGCATTTATCATTGTTAGTTACTACAGTAACATACTAATTAGGCACTTGCACTCTTGGTAAAGATTTTTTTTTTTTTAAATATGTATCAGGTTAGCGGTGCTGTGTGTGTGTGTGTGTGAGCTACTGCATTTATTATTTTACAAACAGTAACAATAACTATTGCTTGCTACTAGCTTTTGATAGATGTCTTTTTTTGTGAATCATTATGGCCATTATTTGCAGTGTTTCAAGCCCAGCTTTGGCAAGAATACCAGTCTCTATACAGACTGGTACCTCAATATGGCAGCTATATTAGGTCAGAGGTGAATGGCATTATTAGTAACACATTTAGTATGCATTGTTGATGTAACCTTGGAAATTCACTACCTGACAATACAGTTGTGTACTGAGTATGACGCCAATATTTCATTTGGAAACCTAAAAGTCAAACTACCTGAATACAGCAGTCTTCTTACTGTAAGTTACAGGTCAAAGTGAAGGAAGTTGTACAATTTTGTATGAGGAGTTTGCATTACACTCAAAACATGAAGTTGCTGAAATGGTTTATAAGAAATTAACAGTTGTCATAGTAGCAGTGGTGGTGGTGGTGCCAGTGAATCTGTTCATTCATGCAAGCTCCCCTCATAGGGATGCTTAACTATCATACATACAGTAAGCTTCATTAAATCAGAAGTAACAGCTAATTATTATGTCTGACAGTCTACATCTTTCATATGTTTTTTTTTTCCTTTTTTTTTTCTGCACCATGTATTTCCTCAGACATTGTTATCTGATCCACTATAAAATGAAAAGTGTGATTCCACTGGCCTAATTTTGAAAGATGAGATGTTATGTTCTTATCTAAAAGATTTTCAGGTGTCAAAACTTTTCAGCCTGGTTAAGCCCTTGTCATACAATGACAATGAAAGGCACATACTGAGGCTCTCTTCAGTGTTTAGAATGAAGAAAAGTATTATAGTCAGTAGTTTATACAGTAGTGTCGCATATCCGACCCCGTGGTCTGGAGTATAGGCAGATATGTGAAAAAGTCGGATTTTTGAACATCTACAGAAAAAGCATTTACACATCCATAAACAGGTTAGTGAACAAAAATATTTGGACATTTTTGCTTTAAAATTAAGCAAACGTAAACAAGATTAATTAGGCTACAAATACACAGTGTTGCTACGCAGTTTACTATAAGCCATCTCCACGCAAAGCTTTTAAAAAAGAAAAAAATACAAAACAAACGGTAAATGTACAGTAACCTGCAACTGATGGGTTCTTTCTTAACTATAGAAGTCCCTGCCTGCAATGCAAGTACTCTTGTAGCCTACTATTAATATGTATTTATTTCTTTATTTAGAGAGGTGGTTACCTGATCAGGGTGGTTATGTGATGGTCAGATATGCAATGTTCTACTGTATTTGAGATAAAAGAGCAATTTAATATTTTGTCCTCACAATTTTTTTTCTTTATACATTCATAGTGATAAAAAAGCATTCAAAAACACATAACCATAGTAAATCACATAGAAGCATAGGACAAACATGAGAAACTGTAACATACTTGTGCTAAAGAATATCCAAACCACGATTCATCACAACTGAATACGCATTTGTATAGATGTTTGTAAAAACTTGTGGTAAACTTGTGCTGAAGCAGGTTCACAAGTGTATGCAAAACTCCAAATTTGGATGCCTGCCTCCAATATACCACTGTTGCCAGCCATATGTACAGTTCAATCTTCTTAAAGACATTGAGGCCAATTATCTCTGTTTGAGGAACTGGTGCCTTCATTGTTTGCTCATTGTGATGCATTGTATCCCTACGCTTCATCCCTTTCATTGTTACAGTGGATCACAGGTTACTTTGGGAAACGCTCATGTTTTTGTGCTGACTTCGATAGATATCCTAGATTGCTGTAGCCAGTGCAGTCCCATATCACCTTTTCTGTACTGAACAAAAGCCAGTTCTAGCAGTATTATTTTTTTGAATTGACAGGTCCCGGTAAGCCACGGATACCTTTCATAATTTGAATGTTGGAAGTGGTGAGTATATCCCTTCCCTTATTGAATGTTTTTTTGCATACTTCAAACGGGATTCAAGGTTGGCTTTCTTGAGTAATGGCTTCCTTCTTGCCACCATGCCATACAGGCCAGATTTGTGGAGTGCTTGGGATATTGTTGTCACATGCACACTTTGACCGGTCATGGCTATAAAAGCCTCTAGCTCTTGCAGAGTTGCCATTGGCCTCTTGGTAGCCTCTCTGATCAGTCTCCTTCTTGCTCACTCTTCCAGTTTGGAGGGATGGCCTGATATAGGCAGGGTCTTGGTGGTGCCATACACCTTACACTTCTTAATAATCGTTTTGACCGTGCTCCAAGGGATATTCAAGGCTTTTGATATTTTTTTATACCCATCCCCTGAGCTGTGCTTTTCAACAACTTTGTCCCGGAGTTCTTTTGAAAGCTCCTTGGTGCTCATGGTTGTCTTTGATTTAAAATGCACTACCCAGCAGAGGGAACCTACAGGAACTGCTGAATGTATCCTGAAATTATGTGAATCACTACAATTCAACACAGATGGAGGCCACTTAACTTGGTGTGTGATTTTGAAGGTGATTGGTTACACCTGAGCTAATTTAGGATTGCTATTATAAGGGGGGTGAACACTTATCCAACCAAGCTTTTTCAGTTTTTATTTTTAATTAATTTTCCTCAAATTTCTAGAATATTTTTTTCACTTGGAAGTTGTTGGATAGAATGTGTACTATAAGGCAACAAAAGGTGACAATTTTGAAAGGGGGTATAGACTCTATCTATAGGCACTGTGTGTGTGTTTGTGTGTTTGGTGTGACACAACACACACACAGGGAGTGTCCCTATATATATGATATATATATATATATATATATATATATATATATATATATATATATATATATATATATATATATATAATACTGTCTTTATTGTGTAATGTCAGTTTATTGTGTAATTCTCAAATGTTAAAATGTCATAGCAAGACCTATTCAATTTTAATATTGCCACCACTATCCTAAATGCATCCTTTAAAAAATACCAAATAAAGCAAACACGTGTGATAAATATAACTGTTTTGGGGGGAGTTTTACATAGAGTTAGCAATAAATATTTGCAGTTATCATAGTTTCCGTTTGGTAATTTAATGTAATTGTAAATTTCATACAATAGGTCCGCTTTGTTCTAAATCTCAATGTAATGATATGAGATAGAGTATTTGTCTTATTATCCAATTGCCTAATGTGAACACCAATCTTGCCAATTCAGCGTGATTTTTAACATGGTTTCAGTTTTGAAAATGTCAGTTCCCATAATAAAACTGCTATCACTGCAATCAGTTGGAATATAATACAGTATTCTGAATATCTGAACTTTTTAATGCAGTGAAAGACAGTGCAATTGGGCCAGTAACTACCTTTTCAATATAAAATATTATGTTTTTCAGTGATGGGTTGCATGAATGCAATTAAATAAAGTTTAATAAAATCTAACATCTGCAGCAAACATATATTCACCAGATTTTAAAAATATTTTCAAATATATGTGCTGACAAGCCACTTAAAATACAACAGCTCTTTGAGAAGTTAGGCAGTGGATGGAATTCATGTTATCCATATTTTTTTATATATTGTTCATCTTGTTCAGGCTTTCTCTTTGAAGCGCAAGTATGAGGTAATAAGTGCCGATTTATGTTGTTATTATCTACTGCACTTGGGGGCAAATAGATGCTTTAGTGCCTATACCTTAAAAATAGCCGAGTGTCAATAAAGCCAGTTCCCTGAAGTCAATTTTAAGTATTTATATCTAACAAATACCATATGTAACAAATGGTAATGGACTTGCATTTGCCATCTGTCATAAGTAGACTACTACAAACACACAGATGTAAACCTAACAATTCCATTGTTAAATTATACTGACCTGTTTCATTACCACCTTCTCAATAATACCAGATAGATTTATTAATTTAAATGAAAAATTTCTTTAAAAATTAAAGAGCATCATTTAATTTCATAAATTATAAATAACAAGAGGGTTGAAGGATTTTTTATGAACAGAATGGATTAGGTCATTCCTTCTTGTGATCCAAAGATAGCAAAAAGCTAAACTAATGGCTATCTACCTTTAAGATCACCTATAATTGCCACTACAGTGGAAGATCGTCTTTATACAGACCCTGTCTTGTATAAGTTCATGCTTCTTTTTTTTTGCATTAGTTGAAATAGGGGCAAGGGACCTTCTTATATACTGTAGATGCAGCTTGAGATAATGAGGTCAGAAAAAAAGTGAGAAAGGCAAAGAAGAGCAGCTGAGAAACTTTAGATTACATTCTGTGCCGTATAGCTGGACAAATAATGATTTGCTATATTTAATAGATGTTATGTTTTAGATAATAAAAGGTAACAAAAAAGGCCTGAAAGTAACAAAAGGCTGGAAATGAAGCTCAATGTGTTTTGTTTTTATTGTGCTTGTAACACACAAGAGAAGCCTTCTGTTCCACAGGATGATGACAGCATTCAAAATCTAACTGGGTCTGTTGTCTTTCTTTCAATAAGGTAAAGAATACAAGATTAGTCCAGAAAACAATAATATCCCAGCAAGCTGCACATAGCTATTTGTATTTTTTTTCTTTACAGTATTATTATTATTATTATTATTATTATTATTATTATTATTATTATTATTATTATTATTATTATTATTATTAATGCAGCCCAGTGGTAAAATGCTACTAACGTATATACAGAAATTCCGTATAGACTATATTAGATGGCTTTAGGACCTGTTTTGCAGCAGAGTAGACTCAAAGGGAAAAGAGGTGTTCTCATGGCCAATGAGGCGTCGTGTGTTAAACTGATCTCCCGAGAGCCAATAGAAATCTTCCCTGCAAGAGTGGGAGGGAGTCTCAGGGAAAAGTTTAAAAAAAAAAAAAAAAAATGGAAGGGAGTCTGAAAAAATAAAAAGTTTAAATCAGTTTCTATTCTAGAGTATTCTATTACTTAAGCTTTTATTTCTTTTGAGTTCACGTACCAAGCTCGTGTTTTATTTTAAGCAGCTTAGGTTTGTCATTACGAGTTACTTTCTTTAGGCATTGGTATATACAGTATTGTTAAAACAAGATATTGTATTGCAAAATTTAAGTTCAAGCACCGTTAATACGTGCTTGAAATGAAAGTAAAGAGACAGTGACTAGATCGTAAAATAAACGAAGCAATTGAGAAGCAGCTGGACAGTGTTTGAGAAGGACGAGAGAGAGAGAGAGAGAGAGAGAGAGAGAGAGAGAGAGAGAGAGAGAGAGACTTCTCAACAAAGCTTGTGAAGGCGCCATTTTGTTTTATTTTTAGGCCACAAGGTGCCGGAGCCAGGATTCAAGCCTGCAAGTGTCTACATGTGTGTTACACGTGGGGCTAGAGTGCACTCCACTAGAGTCTATTTTGAATTCAGTATATCAGAAGAGTACCTTTGAGTTAAATACAACTGAAGCATAGAGCTTTTGGCTACTGTTTAGTGACTTAAAATAAGTTACATTTTGGGGAAAGTATTTTGTTGTTGGCATTGTTTATATTGTATGTACAATTTACTTACCTGCAGTTCATTATATTAGTTCAACTTGAATCACCTTTATAAACATTAGTTTTATATAAAACCAGTACTGTGTGAGTGTGATTTTATTAGTTGTATATTGCTCTTGCTTAATTTGCATTTGTTATGTGTTGAATATAAATTCCTGGGGACGTGTGCCAATAATAGGGGAACCATGTGACCATCAGGTGGAGGCATCCCTAAATAAGAAAAGTAAGTGTGATAGTTTGTCTGGTAACAGTGTGCAAAAACAAAAGGACCATTGGTTCTGGGATAATAGATAAGAATCCAGGGCCCTTACTGTTAGGTGCAAGTGAGACAAGTGTTACATTATTATTTTCCTTTTCTCAGATCCCAGCATTGTGAGCTTTGATACAGAGACTTTAAATATTAAAAACACTGAAAAACACTATAAAACACATGGCAGTGGCAGAGATGCAGTTTTGTTTTTACCCAGCTTCCCCGCCCTTTTTTTCCCCCGTTTGTGTCATAACCTGAAAAAGAATCAAAGTAGAAGTCTGTTTATCGTTGTAACAGGGCAACGTTACATACATGGGTCATCACTGAATAATACTGAGGCAGACACAGAGCATGGGGTGTTGACACACCGCACACATTTAATTACAGACGCTACTGTACCAACAATGGTAATCTTAGCACCTGTTTTAATAAAGAAAATAAAACAAAGCTAAAAATAAAACTTTGCCTCAGAAATAGAGAGCACTAGCCCCACTCTAGGAACCTACTACTCTATGCAATCTCTCCTTATACTATTTGGGATCAACATCCCCATAACTGACCTACTTCTGTGCTCCTGGAGTCCCGGCCTTCTCACGGCGACTCTGGCCTCTTCAAATGGCTTTTTCAATCAGTCTTGGCTAGGCAATGCCTTCAGGAGCACCATCTTGGAGTGGAATGGTTTTGTGCAGTAGTTCTCTCCATGGAGCGGATGCTCTCCTCAATGTCAACAAGTGCAAACTATTCTCAATGCCTGTCTGGATGACTATGGCCATGTAGTAGCCACGAACTGTGGTGCAGACACTTTTTCAGCTGCAAGCAGGCTCCACTGGCCCGCCCCCCAGCCAATCATGACCTCCCGATCAACTCTGCACCAGGCAAGCCTACCTGCTCAATTAGTTGCCCAGCAACGTGGCGTTTTCTGTTGTGCATCCCTGCAGCTGCCATAAAGACACACATGCACTCAAGAACCAGTGACTGGGTACTCTCTGTCACATATAAGAACATAAGAACATAAGAAAGTTTACAAACAAGAGGAGGCCATTCGGCCCATCTTGCTCGTTTGGTTGTTAGTAGCTTATTGATCCCAAAATCTTATATTGTATTTACTTATGTCGAGTCTCTGTAAAGCCCCAACTTCTCTCCTTTCATGGGTGGCTGGTATACAGACAGTTGATTGATGTATTTAATATCAGTATTTAAATGATATCTAGAGTTTCTGGATTTGGGATTTTATTTAAATACGTTTTTGCACACTCTTTTAATTAAAAAGTGAAACGAGTCGATTAACTAAGACTTCTTTTTACTGTGCCGAATGAAGGTGGCAGAATAAAAGTAATTGCTCTCTACTTTACCAGTGCTCTTATAATACAAAAATACATTTATCATAGCTATTATTATTAATTATTTGAAGGGCTGGACAAGACCTTTTACATCTAAAGGTCAACTTTGTGGTCTTTCCCTGGAGCACTGTCACAGATGAGACTGATCTCTCGAACAACATGATGTTGTTTAAAAAAAGCCACTCAGAGCACTGCATTTCCTGAATGAGGGGACTTATTTTTTCTGTATAAAGTTGCTGTGTCACAGCACTGTACACAACCGCACAGTTCCTGCAAATTTAGAACCTTAGATAGACAAAATTCTGTAACAGTATCTTATTTAAAAAAAAAAAAAAAAAACCTGTAAACTAAACTTTTGTATTTAAATAAACTACAAATAATCTCCTCATATCTTTTCTCTTTTGGTATAAAAACTTTAGAGTGAGTGGGCGAGGGTGCAGCACAGTTCACAGGCAACTGCCTCTGTGATTATTCATGGCTGGCTACGGACCTGATTATTATTATACATGGTGACCATTTTCTTAAAAACTACACAAGATCTGTGTATAATAAGATTAGGCGGCGGCGTATTGATGGTAAAAATGCTGACCTCAATTTCTAAAAACAAACTTCACCACCAGTATATGAACACATCAAAACACTCAATACCAAAGCAACCACTGATCTGCAGATGTAAAGTTTTACCTGCAGAAAATAAGGAGAAATTTGTGGGAAAAGCAGAGTAAAGCAATAGGCAAAATACATTTAGTAAGAAATTACCTCAGCCACGTGCCCTCCATGGGATGTTTGGTAGGTTAGACTGACAGCCTCAGAAAGCAGCGGCTTTTGAGTGATGAGGAAATTGTCCAAATCCACCAAAATTGTGCAGGGCATGTTTTTTTCAATGAAAAAGAGTTTCCTCAGTATTGAAAAAACCTTGTCAATCCCTGTCAAACCCTGTTCTTCAGACTTTTCTATTATGAAAATCCTGTCCTTCACATTTCATATGTGCCCTTTGGTGTCCTTCAAGTTAGTGAATTTGTTTGGAGTGGGCGATGAAGAATTGCACCTCGGTTGTCATAAGCATCCCTGGTGGGCTGTTGTTGATGGTGGCTGAGGGAACATCCAGTGCTGACGGAACACCTTATTGGACTCACAGATATTGAGCAGAATGCAGCCGGTGGCAATAATTGGAGAATATGAAGAATTCACCAACTTCCTTTTAGCCAAACAAACATGTTAGTTTAGACTTTTATAAAATATGCTATGCATAAATCACTTAAAAGCCACAGTGACACACTGTAATCTGTCCTCATTCTGAAAGACCTGACATCCTGTGCAACCCCAGGCAAAAATAAATAAATAAATAAATAGTTATACTAATGTGCTGTAAAATAAAGATACCACACCAGTCAAGTATCACTATTAAATTAAATTACCATGTTGCTTCAATTTTAGAAGTCTCACTTCTAAAAGAAAGGAAATGACAATACAGTTTTCTGAAATCTCACTCATTTGGATCTACATCTGCTTTGAAATTGAACCACAAGAATTAATTGAAACTTCAGGTAGTCAGAGCACACAGTGGTCAATAAACAGAATCAAACAAAGTGCAGATAAAATGGTTCATGAATCTATCCATTATTTTCAAAAAAAAAATTATTGACATATATATATATATATATATATATATATATATATATATATATATATATATATATATATATATATATAAATAATTATGTGCAGTCATATCACTTTTTAGAAATATTTGTTGTGTGATAGATTTCAAAACAGATGCCCTTCAAACTCTCATCAATGCTAAACTCTCAAATTTTCAATCACGTCATATACAAGGGGATTAGAAAGTACATTTACCACATCAACGCACCATATCATTGATGTGGTAAACTTACTTACTATCTTGTTGTTCTATGCATTATTATCTGTGACGTGTACTTCATCCTCAGAATAACTAGGTAATTTTGACCGGTATCAATCCTGACAAGGAAATAAATACCCTTGTCTCATTCTCTGCGCAGGCATCCATTTTTTACTCACTGAATGCGGCCGACCACTGTGCTTATATATGGATAGGCCAGTCTGTCAAGTACATTTCTTAAGGACTGCTGCCACCAACCAAAAAAAGATATGATACATTTTGCAGATGCACATGTAACACCCTGCACGCTATTCTCAAGGAAGTGACAAATTTGGACTTGCTTGTGCTCCCAGTGGAAATCTCGGGATAAGCAGCTGGGTGGTTAAACAGCACCTGTTACTTACTCTTTAAGAATGTAAACCCTGATGACTATTTAAGTAAGAAAACAGATTATCTCAAAATGGCACTAGCACAGGGACAAACAATTATAAGCAATGTTGTCATACGCTAATGGCCATGAATGTACTTAGATTTGAATATTGAACACCACTGATGAAGGCTCTGCACCCAAGGGAAGTAGCTAGCTAATTACAAAACTAACAATTTTGCTTATGGTTTGTCAGCATTAATCTCCCAGTTGAACATCCCACTCTCCTGTGTGCTTAACTGTTACAATTTATATTTACAAGATGGCAAAAAACTGATATAAAGTACAGTGCGTGACATACATGGGGGCAAAGTCTTGCACACTACACAGAAGTCATAATTCTTCTACAAAATCCACATCAAATTTATGTAATCGTGCTTTCCTTTTGCAAAAAGGGGTAAATTATAAATGTAAATGTAACTAACTTAGGTTTTGTGTTTTGATTTTAAAATAGTAGGCATTGACAAAGTTAACCAATATTTATGTGCAGCAGAGGCCAGGACTAAAGTAAACTGAGTACAGACAGACTTGTGTAAGAATGTAGTGGTGACTCGCTATTAAATTGGATGGCAAGCTCCGTTGTTAATGCTGAACCATTGAAATTTTTTAAGAACCCACCAGATCTGGGACTGAATGATGGGCCATGTGGCCTCCTCTATTCTTAGCCAGGTGTGGCCAACATTGTCACTTCCACCCCTGGTCTTTGTTCCAACTCTGTTTTAAATATTTTAATTGAATCAATTAATTAAACCTCCATCAAGATCCTGAAGTAGTTAATTATGCCAGTTTACTTGATAAACCTGGAGTAGAATGGCCCTCCAGGACTGTGAATGGGCACATTTTTATGTTCTTGGCTTAATCAATTCTTAACCTTGTGAAAAAAAAAAAATGTATTACCAAGTTGCAAAGCTGAAACTCAAAGAAACACAGAAGGGACTGACAGATTAGTTGTAACTCATGAGCATTTTTGTTTTAAATCTGCCAATTATTTCTGTGTCTGGGCTGGGTGAGGTTCCCTGAATTAAATTAAGCCGCAGGCTCCACTCCTGGTGGTGGAATCCTGTCAACTGCTTTAAGTTTCAGCTTTGCAACTAGTGGCTCAACTAGAGATACATGGAAATGCAGAGTGAGCCCAGCGATTAGGAACTTGCTGGCTGGAATTCTTGTCATGCTAATGTTTTTTTTTTTTCTTGGCACACATCATGGATCAGAAAGGTACCATACAGAAATATAATATCTAATACAAGGAGGAAGAGTGGTCCAGTGGTTATTACAAGGAGGCAATGTGGTCCAGTGGTTAAAGTCTAGGGCTTGTAACCAGAGGGTCACCAGTTAAAATCCCGACTCTGCCATTGACTGACTCACTGTGTGACTAAGCAATTCAATTAATCTCCTTGTGATCCATCCTGAGGATGCGATGTTAAATCAATGTCCTATTGTAAGTGACTCTGCATATAATGCACAGTTCACAGCCTACTGCTGTAAAGCACTTTGTGATGGTGGGCCACTATGAAAGGTGCTATATCAATATATTATTATTGTTAAAATCTAAATTACATTATGCACTTAGATGACAGATTTGTAATAAACGGCGCTCTCAATTATGAAACATTCATTTTTTCCCTACCGCAGCTCAAATAAATGCAGCACTTAAAGAAACACATTAAAAACATAGCAAAACATTAGAAACAGAAACAAAACTAATTGAATAGACTTGAATGAAATGTATTTAAAATAATACAACATCACACTGGAGCATACCATTATTTTGCTGTAAAGTATATGGAACACAAACAATTACAGCCAACCCTGAATAAGCACTGCAGCTGTTTTTAGCAATTTAAAATAAACGCTGCAGCATTCATTCAAAGCAATACGCTAGTCATTGTGGAAGAATACTAAAAAGAACACCTGTTTAAAGAATGACAAGGACATTGTGGTAGAGCCAAGCAGAGGTGCTAGACCCAATGTTAGTTTCTGTTACCTTGAAGTCTAGCGAGGATGCACATGAGATTTAATAAAAAAATAAAATGTACAGGCTAAAACGCCAGGTAAGTCAATATATTGGAAAATATATGGATATAACTAAACTTGACGCTACATACCTAGTTTTCACATTTCAATACAATTATTATTTTTTTCACACGAATAAATAGAGTGACATTGGTTGTAGGCTGGTAAAAAAAAAAAAAAATTGATGTAAAATATACAGAACCAGATTAGCAACATTGTTAAATTTCTTTACTAAATGAACATTATGTAGTCCAATATTACTGCTAATCGGCTTCTGTAAAATCACTGCTAATTAGGTTCTGTGCATGTACTATTATTCTGATTTATTATGTATTATATTTTACAGGACTGCCGAAAACTTGTCCGCCATTATTTGTTATTACTTTAGTACCTCTCGTGAGAATAATTACTAAATGTGCATGAGGGATTAATAAGCTAATTGATAGCTAGTTAAATCCCTCGGCCACCACTATAAGAAACTGCAGCTTTTGGGTTGTTGTGTTCAACGCGGAACGAGAGACATGAGACAAAAGAGTCAGTCTTAAAATAACAATTGGTATGCGTGTTAGTTTACACTGGTACAACACTTGTTTGTTCCGTGTGTGTTTGTTTTGTTTGTCTGTTTTGGCCAATGTGCCGTTTATTTTGAGTGTTCTGTTTTGTTTAAACCTTTTGTTTATTTATTATTAAATGCGCAAACAGTGCTTTTCATACCCTGCAGTACATTCTGGTTCCATTCTCTTCTGGATGTGACGTCACTACCAGCCATCCTGGTCTCAAACCATCATTCAATTATTTAATTAATTCAATAATTAAATGTTTGTGAATAGGGCAAGATGTTTTCAAAATCTACTATACTATATTCTGTTCTCAAAATTAAATGATAGAGATTTTTTGAGCTGGTGCTTTTCTTTTTCTTTTTTTTTTTGATATCCATATTTACTGTAGATGTGGAAGTAATTATATAAAAACAATGTTAATAGAATTACATTTCGCTATTTATACTGCCTTCCTGTTTTTTCGCCTATGTAGATAGCCTCATTTGAGAGCTGCAGTAATATATGAACTTAAAACAGCCCATTACCTGCATGGTCCTCTGTTTTGTAGCAGATATTGAGCATATCCACAACCATGTTATGTACTGCTGTGTATTTTAATGATGCTCAAGGGTGTAATAGCAATATGTAAGCAGCCACAGAGGGGGGTCCCTGTGATTGATGTAAGCACAAACACTTGTAAATCCCTTAAGCCAGCAGCAAACCACATTGTTATGGCCCAAGGGAGCAACAATGTAGAATAAATTTGAAGTGTACCTTTCACAGCTAATACCAAAAGGTCTCTTAACCCCTTCTCTGCTGAGACCCTTATAACGCCCTGTGCTACAGGCATTTTTTTTTTTTTAATATGAAACTCTCCTGGCTTACATCAGAATTACTCTATGTTCCTTTTCATGTACTCCAGGCAAACTACATATATATACACACATACACATGCATACATATATATATTTTTGTCAGACTCTGATGTTTCTATTAGTGCCATGTTGTTGTGGTTTATTTGGACAGTTTATTTGAGAGGGACAGCGGGGACAGTAGTACAGTGGATCCCTCCGCATGCCCTTGCACTTTTTTTGTGGCCTTGCTTTACTCCCAGATGGTGGCAGCATCCATATAAAATGACGTTCAGTAAGTCTAGCCACTGTCTCTAATCTTACTATTGCTGGCATGTCTTGGCTGGCAAATATGAGGCTGGAGATGACACAAGTCCGAAAGGCTAGAAAAGTAAACTTGTTTTCTGGAGCCGTACAGTACACAACATGGCTGTTGTATAACAAAATCTGGACCATGGCAAGTTTTTTATACCATGCCATGGTCTTCCTTGCAGCATTGTACGGCTCCAGCATTTGGTCCAACTTATCTACACCTCTCATGTGTCTATTGTAGTCCAGCATACACTCAGGCTTATTTGTGCGAGTGTCCCGACCTTGCACAGGAACTGCCACGTGGCCTCATTGTGAATGGTGGTGAAGAGGTACACATCTTTTTTTATCTGTGTATTTCATTGCCAGCAGTTCTTCACAGTGCAGAGCGTCGGTTTCACCACGCCTCTGTTTCTTGGCTACCAATTGATGGGGAAATCCCTTCCTGTTTGGTCTTATTGTGCCACAAGCCATTGTTTGGGATGGGTACAAAACCCTAAACAGAGGGATTCATGTGTAGAAGTTGTCTATATACAAATGGTAGCCCAAATTTTGGAGGGGAAAAATCATATCCCATACAATTTTTTCAGTGGTCTGCAACCTTCCCTGTGTACACTCTGAACTGATGAGTGTATCAGTGGAGCTCTTGCATAGTTTGTACAGTTTAGTCAAATAACGGGCACGTTTCATGGAAATATACTATTTAAAAATTAGTCTCTGCTTGAATAGAAGGAGGGACTCATCCACAGATAGATTTTTGCCAGGTGAATATGTCTCTCCAAATTTATTCTGTAGGTGATCGAGAAGGGGACGCAATTTGAAAAGTCAAATTCAGGATGGTCCCTTGGGAGAGCATTAGAATTGTCATTATATTGCAAAAAATGTAAAATTAATTAGAACCTGTCCCATCAGATGGTAGCAGGGAAAATAGTGCAAGCGTGAACAGGATCAGTGGACCAATATAAATCAATTCTAGGTTTATTCACCAGTCCCATCAGAAGGGATAAACACCAGAACATTTTTATTTCAATTAGATTAGTGGGGATCCATTTGCACACCCTAGAATATTGCCTCAGGTCGTCCCCATACTGTGCCATGTATTGCTGGGCATACAAATTGGTCTGAATAACCAAATACTAAAAAAAATATCAGTGATGAATAACTGGAAGAAGCTGGTACCTGATGTGCCAGACAAAGGTGTTGACGGTGGATGTTGTTAGGGGAGGTCCAATCGTAGAGTGGCTGAAATCCACCGCCTCTTGGTCTAGTACCTACTTTACCCTGTTCTGGTATGGGCTCAGGCTCAATGTCCATTGGCTCCTCTTCCTCACTATTGCTGGATTTCTCACTGGAGAAAGAGTCACTCGGTACATGTTCCCTACCAGAATCATCAGGCACAAAATCACCCTGAGTCTGACTCCATTAGGAGGTCAGCAACAGCCTCTGCACTGAGCCACTTTCTTGCCATTTTACTGAGTAAAACTTCAAAATTAACAATAAGATAATAAAAACACAAATAAATCTCATGGCCAATTTATCCCAGGTTTTTGTTTTATATATATATATATATATATATATATATATATATATATATATATATATATATATATATATATATATATATATATATATATATATATGAAAACTTAAAATCAATTAAAATTGTTTGGAAAGGAGAACAAGTCTGAGATACAAGATTTAATGCACAGTAACTATATTGCAAAAACATATGGTTCCTAATGGTTTTTTTTTAGCCTGTGATCACTGAGTTTACACCACGGGACAAAAAAAAAAAAAAGATTCGAACTGCAGTACCTCCCACTCACTTGATACATTACAATGGTATCTCCCTCTACCATCATATAAACAAGATAAGATGTAGTCGAATACAGTAGGCAGATGATACTGCTAATTTCATGAAACACAAGTCAATAAAAGAGCTACTAATCAAAGGTAAACTTTTTTATTATCACTTGACATTGAAAAGAAAACGAAAGTTATACAGACTGTTTTAAATTAATCTGGGATGTTTCACAGTACAAGCCAAAGATAGCCAACGCTTGCATTCAAATAGGCTGTAAATTACATTTAACAACTGCGTCACATCAAATATATTTTGTTGGTGACATATACTGAAATTAATAAGTTATGTAATAATCCTATATATGAGCCACCCCAAATAAATATATAAATATATATATATATATATATATTCAGTACCAGTTAAAAGTTTCAGTACACTTGCTGGAAACTAGGTTTTTTTCATACTTGACAATGTTTTACGTCGTATACATTTCTGTAAATACTAGAAAATGAAAACATGTTACAATATACAAAATATAAGGAGTATCGAAGCAATGTTCAAGAAAATTGAAAATTCTCTCTAAATCTTGGATTCCTCAAAATAACCACCCTTTGCCTTAACAATAGCCTCACAAACACGAGGCATTCGGTTAACAGGTTTCAGCAGGAAATCACCTGGCTCTTCAGCAGCAATTCCCACAGATGTAGGGCACTTGTGGGTAGCTTTGCTTTGACTCTTCTGTCAAGTTCATCCCATACAAGTTCTATGGGATTGAGGTCTGGAGACTGGGCAGGCCAGGTCATTTGATTGAGTTGTTCTTCACGTTCCTTCTTCGCCAGATAGTTCTTATAACTTTGAAGTGTGTTTCGGGTGCTGAAGAATGAAGGACTGCCCAACTAGCCATAATCCTGATGGAATGGCATGCACCTAAAGTATGCTATGATAGCCATGCTGGTTGAGCTTGCCATGGACTTGGTAAAAATCACCAACTCTGTCACCAGCAAAGCAACCCCAGACCATGACATTTGCAGTTGGACCCAAATATTTCAAATTTTGACTCATCGGTCCGTAAGAACGACTTCCACTCCTCAAACATCCAGTTTCTGTGTTTTTTGGCCCAGGCAAGTATCTCCCTCTTATTCTGCACTCTTAACAATGGTTTCTTTGTAGCAATTCTTCCAATTAGACCAGCTTCACGCAATCTCCTCTGAACAGTTGATGTTGAAACAGCTGTACTTCTAGCAGCATTTAGCTGAACTTGTATTTCAGGGGCAGTTAAATCACTGGTTTCGCAGACTCAAATGAACTTGTTCTCTGATTCTGAGGTCACCCTTGGCATGTCTGACCTTGTTCGGTCTTCATGAGTGCCAGTTTCTTCAAATCGTTTGATGGTCTTGGCCACAGCAGTAACAGACACTTGCAAAGTTCTTGTGATTTGTCTTAAAGATTGACCTTCATTTCTTAAAGTAATTATAGATTATATAATTAGATTATTTCTTAAAGTAATTATAATATAATTATATTTCTTTGCTTAACTGAGCGTATTTTGCCATTTTCTGATCCCTTACAATCATGAATGACAAACTTGTGCCAATGCTACCTATATTTATAGTAATCATGGACCCTCACCTGTTAACAATAATTGGTGACAAAAGGTTAATTAGGTAATATGCTAGTTAACTCAGAGAACATCTAACAAAGACACTTTTATACTTAGGCCAGTGTTCTAACACTGTGTTGTACACATTTCAGACTTTTCACTGACTTGGGCTTCAGACTGAAATCCCCTTGCTTTGGGTGACCATTTCATTGAAATTGACAAGATTTACATTTTCATTTAAAAATTAAATTTTTGAATGCAATTCACTTATGATTATCAGCTTATATAAGTACACGTATCATATAATGAAATATTAAGTGTTTACAGACAAGTTTATAAAGTTTAAAGCATGGATAATCATGAAAAGTCTGGTTTCATACAGGTGTATTCAAACTTTTGACTGGTACGGTGTATGTGTATGTATATATATATACCATGTATTTCAATTAGCACTAGTAAAGCGATCTTTTGGACGTACCAGGTACGTCTGTAGCACACAAGATGTTAAACCCCTTTCACACTGGCACTCCTATCCCGGCCCCAAACTGGGTTCTGGCTACTTGGGTAGTGTGAGATCAAATGCATGCTGGGCATTTGTAAGCGGACAAAGTAACTGACAGCCACGTCTGTGTGAAAGTTTCACTAACGCAAGGAACATTTCTGTTTGTTATGTTTAGCCACATTTCTGTAGATCTGAGACACATAATGAGCCAGATGGCAGCAGGGATGAAGAAACATTTGCTCTAATCAATATTGGACCAGAAATTCAATCCAGAGAAGCTTGGATGGAAACGTCCTTAACAACCTGCTTCCGGGCCACTGAGTATGCACATTATATACTTGCTTCTGACACTCATGTCTACCCTGCTTCTTCAAAAAGCAGTGTGAAATTGTGTAGCCGACTTGCATGTCACCGGGTCGTAACCAGAGTAGAGCATGCCAGTGTGAAAGGGGCTTTATTGTACCTGTCCCCACCACCAGTTTCTAAAGAAAGTTCCATCTTGATTAAGCTCCCTTACAAAACTGTAAACAGACCATTAAGGGACACCTAAAAATCCCAATAAGGAATTGATCAATCAATCAGTCTTTATTTTATATAGCGCCGTTCACAGTGAAACACCATCACAAAGTGCTTTACCAGATGCAATAAATACAAGAAAATCCATAATACTTCAAATAGAGAAATGCATAGTACATGATATATAGTGGAAAGTACATAATACATAATACACTGAATACAGTGGAAAGTGCACAATACATGATAGCAGCATAATACATAAAATAGTACATGAAATACAGTGGAAAGTGCATAATACATGAAATAGTACAATACAGTGGAAAGTGCAGAATACATGAAATTGTCCAATAAATACAGTGGAAAGTGCAGGATACATGATAGTAACAATACTTGAAATAGTAGCAGCAGCTAATAACAGATATCAGGCTTAAGGAGCATGGAAAGCAAGAGAGAATAGGTGGGATTTGAGAGTTGATTTAAAGCGAGCTACGGTCGGAGCATCACGAACCAAAGCTGGGAGAGAGTTCCAGAGAGTCGGAGCCATGAAGATAAATGAGCGTTGTTCAAGTGTGGTGCGCTTTTGCTCGAGGATAACAAGGAAGCCGGAGTCAGAGGACCTCAGCTTGCGGGCAGGGACATAGCGAGTCAGCAGGTCGAGGAGACCTGTGTGATGAAGGGCATAGTAGGTGAGCAGGAGAGTTTTGAACATAATCCTGAACTTTACAGGTAGCCAGTGCAGCTTGGCAAGACAGGGGGTGATGTGATCATGTTTTTTATATCTGGTAAGGAACCCGGCAGCCGCATTCAGGACTAGCTGCAGTCGGTTTATGGTGCGTGCCGGGCGTGCTAGAGAGTTGCAGTAGTCGAGATAAGAGTATCTTCGCATCTGGGAGGGAAAGGTGGGGACGGACTTTGGAGAGGTTTCTAAGATGGTAGAAGGAAGATTTGACCACAGAGGAGATGAGCGCATCAATGGAGAGGTTGCTGTCAAGAAGTAAACCAATTTCGTACTGTGGGGGAAGGCAGCAGCAGACAGCTTCTGAGGTTCAGGGCAGCAACGTTGAGATTCTTAAGTTGAGTTTTAGAACGTACTAGAAGGAGTTCAGATTTGTTAGTGTTCAGTTGAAGAAAATTGGCAGACATCCAGGCCTCAATGTCATCAATGCAGGCAGAGAACCGGACCATGGCAGAGAGGCTACCAGGGTCGAGTTTTAAGTAGAGCTGGGTGTCGTCAGCATAGGAGTGAAACATGAGGTTGTGTTGGTGGTTGAAGTGGCCCAAGGGAAGCATGTAGATATTGAAGAGAAGGGGCCCAAGAACAGATCCTTTGGGTACACTGCAAGTGACTGGGTTTGCAACACCACTGCGTCCACGATAGAAAACAGACTGCATGCGTCCGGATAGGTAAGAGGACATCCAGGAGAGGCAGGTTCCAGAGAACCTAACATACTTCTAAAGGCGATCAAGAACAATGCCATGATCTATGGTGTCAAAAGCAGCTGTTAAGTCAAGAAGGACAAGCACAGAAGGAGCACTAGCATCAGCATTGAGCAGGAGATCATTCACAGTCCGGAGCAGATCAGTTTCAGTACTGTGATGCGGCCGGAAACCAGACTGTAGAGATTCAAGGAGATTGTTGTCCTTGATATTTTTCATCAGCTGACTGGCTATAGCCCTTTCGAAAGTTTTTGAGAGAAAAGAGAAATTGGAGATGGGATGGAAATTAAATAAGTCAGCCAGGTCAAGGGAGGGTTTTTTTCAGTATCTGCGTGACTCTGGCAAGCTTGAGGGCAGCACGAACCAAGCCAGAGTCCAAAGGGGTGGTCATATTGTTAATTGATACTTGATTTGTGGTCCAGCAGACTTGCTTTTGTTTTTTACCTATGTTAAAGAAGGTTCCTATTTTAAAGCACCCCTTGGATAAAGTGACTACTTTGATGAATCCCCAATATATGTTTCCAAGCTGAATGGCTTGGATATACAGTAATTTGACAACATACAATAAAGATAACATTCAACTGTAGTAAACTCCCTCACTGAAATATTTTTGGCTCAGAGACCACCTGTGCCTTCCTGCATGTAAGATATGGGATTGCATGTCTAACCCCTTCAGGCCCTTGGACCACAACTATGGTCATGTCACTCATTGATTTTCACTCCTGGGGTTTCCCAACATATAGTAAAAAATAGGACTAAAGGGGATAAGATATGGAAAATAGAAGTGGGGATCAGAGAAAAACAGTAAATGATGTGGTGAGGGTAATACTGCCCTCAGGGCTTGATTCAACCCATCTTGTTAGACATACAAGGTTGAAATACTCTATGGAATACATAAAGATCACTGGAGAAACCTGTTATAAATGAATCAGGAAGACATGTCCTCCATAATAAAACATAATGTTACAGTGTTTCACAGGATGCAAGACAAAGGACTATTTTTTGGTCTCTGGTATGGCAATCTAAGAAAAGCTTCTTAGGAAATTGAGTTTGTTTTTTTAAAGAATGCTCGTCCTACGAAAGTACTTTGACTGTGAATCTTTGAAATAGCAGGCAAATTATATATATTATATATATATATATATATATATATATATATATATAAGATATATATATATATATATAATCATACTACTTAGTTTACATGAAGGTAATGTATTTCCATGCCCTTTCACTAGCCTGAAAAAATTACTACATTTTTATCTTTGAAATGTTGAACTGGAAAAAAAAAAAGAAAAGATAAAAACTTTTAATACAAGTTTAAAAAATGTTGCATTCAGTAATACTGTAATTATATTTTTATTTTAATTAAAATAGTTTGTGTACGATAAATGAGTTTGCAAGATACTCGGGAATCAGATAACAATTTTAGTTACTTTACTGTGTTCACCAGCTGTCATGATTGTTTAATTATATTTTGATGATACTGAAAAAGACTTTGTCGAAACGTTTGTCATTGCATTTTAGTTTACTTTTTAATATTTCTAAATTAGGCAGTAGCAGCTCCTGAGTTTAATAAGTGGGGAGGCTAAACAGCAAAACCTGCTTTATGCGTGAGACACAGTCAGCTGACGGTGTCTGTCGCGTTTGGCATTTAGGTGAAACGCACTGAGCCATGCTTACAGCAGGCGCTTGTGAAGCAGACCCAGCTGAATGGCTGAGATAGCTGCGGCCATCGACCCAGTAGTTTTTGTTACAATCTGAGGGTGACCTGCGATCCTTGTTGAATGAGGGAGAGGCACTTCTGTATAGCTGCAATCCTGTCGTCATACAGGTATGCACACATCATAGTGGAGTCCAGTTGGACTGGGACTGTTCTGGTAAAAGTCTGAGTCTGGGGAGCTCGTCAGTGGCCTGACCTACCCCATGCAGAGGCAGGGGGAGGGAGAAATGTGGCCACCTGACGGGATGCCACGTGTTCCCAATGGGATCTTTGCAATATCTCTTCCACAGCTGGCCCAAACATATGACCTGGGGATATGGGTATGTCAAGCAACGCGGCTTTATCCGCATCAGAGACCCTGGCTTGTGACAGTCATGGCTGTCTATGAGCCACCACCAAGCTAGCCAGGCTCCGGCCAAGGGCTTGCCCTTGGAGACCGGAGATTTGCAGCAATGTGCTGGATAGGCAGCGCAGCTCCGTGGCCACAGGCTGAAGGAGAGGGGCCTCATGAAGAACACCTTCCAAATACGCAGTCAGCACACTCAGTGTATTAGCCAAACGAGTACAAGTGCACTGTGCGTCCCAAACACTGTGTGCACTAGGTACCGTACACTACATGAACTGCGTAATGTGCATAATCACACTGGAATGGTAGAGGTATCCACACGTGTGCACACGTGAACTGTGCATACCGATTACTGCGCACACAGAGTACTGAGGGCACCAAGTGCACCGCGTACCGTGCAGCGCTGTTGTGTACTACCACTGAGGCGCTGGGCACTGTGTGTTGCTGTGACAAAGACGGCTGCAGTGGGTGACTTCAGACCAGAAACAGGAACCAGGAAATAAACAACAGAGAGGTGGGGTTTGGTGCACCTGAGCGATTGTTCTCGTTCTATAGGTGTTTTATCATTTTTTATAGGTTAAAACCGAAAATCAGAAGCCCTAAATATATTACATGCAACCTAGTTACATTATGTGGTTGTCTGTGCTACTCTTTCCCCGTACGTTTGTTTTATTTCATCTTTTCGGAAGCATGACAGCAGTGGCTAGTATTACAAGTTTAAAAATTTAATAAAATAAAACTAAAAAACAAGACACAAAGTCAAATCAGCAATTTTATGAAATCGAAAAAAACAAAAATTAAGCAAACCTGCTTGTTTTTATTGACTGGATGAAGCAAAAATAAATGTTAAAAACAGTTTGTCTTGAAAATGTAAAACGGTCTGTTACAAGAATTCTATGCTTCAGTGCGTAATTTGGCTGGTCAAGAGGATTCACTTTCTAGCTTTGTTGGCCTCCGTGCTGGTCTCAATCGCTATGTAAACAGCGTTGACATGTATTTTTATCAATAATTAAAAGATACAGTAAAGGAGGCTACAAAACCCTTCTTTCCGTCACACACCCTCTGGTCTGGTGCATAAAGTCTGAGATGGGAAGCATCTGTTTAAACCTGACAGCTTTGTTGTCACTAGTACAGATGAAAATGGACTAGAATGTGTCTCTAAACTACAATGAAGAAACAAAAAAATCACAAACTTTTAATTAAATAAATAAAGATGATGGTAAACCTCTTTGTCCTGTTTTGAGTTTTAAAAAATGCATCACTAATATACCCCTGATGCTTGCAGTTTTTTCTTTCACCCTCGCCAGATTCCCTTATGTCATTTAAATGATGAAGCTATCTGGTACAGGGCCTACTCTAAAACCAATGCTAGTAAATCACCTTGCTTCAGTAATGCCTCACTTATCTCTGGGATAAATAAATGGAAACGTTGAAAACCTCCAGTTTAATGTTTACAACAGAACCTTGTTTGAGGGACTATTGTTTTTCCAAAGCAGCAGCATATATATTATATATATATATATATATATATATATATATATATATATATATATATATATATATATATATATATATTTTTTTTACATGTTGCACAACCCATAATTATTAAAGTTTAACTTGCTGTATAATGGCCCAGGATTTAATAGACATTTATTCAGCACCCCAGAATCATGAGGAAAACAGTGTTTGAAAAGTTTTTCCAAAACAGTAATATGTAAAATTGGCTCTCGTCCTGTTTTCAGATGGCCATTTAGTTTTTTTCTGCTTTTTAACCATTAAGCTTGACAGATACAGCTTGGCAGACAGTAAGAATGGATTCAGCACCCCAAAATCCTTTGGAAAAAAAAAGTACCTGACAACTTTTTTCTCAAAAATGCCTGAACTTTCTTATAGAAGCACATTTTTCTGCTGACTGCACTTTTACTCAAAAATGCCCGAGGGCTGGTTGGTAGCATGTCCTCCATTGTTTTCGTTTTCAGTTGTTCGTTTTTGTATGAGGTGCAGAGTCGTTAGTACTAGGTTGAGTCAAGCTGGAGGCCTGCCATTGTTCATTAGGTGGAATTGACAAAGGTAAAATCAGGAAAATGCCACAGTGATAAAGAGTTGTTGATTAGCTGTAATAAAGAACAGACCTGTGTTTAAATATCCAGTGAATTAAGGCATCCGTGATTGCTCTGGCAGAAAAAAGAGCAGGTCTAGCAGCATTCCAGTCTTTATTGTACTTGGGGAAACAGTTAGCATTCCCTAAAGTGGTGGAGGTGTTATTTTCATGTCTTGTGTGTGTCTATTCAGCTATTTCGCACACCTATACACTGTTCACTCTAAAAACAGCATTAATTGAAAACATGTCTAAGGGCATTTTATTAAATAATGTTTTTTGACAGGTTTAAATTCCTGCTTAAAACAGAATTGCACCTTGTGCGGTTAGTTTCAACAGGGCTCATTTCCCTGACTTGGTGGACAGTGTTAATATCACTAAGGAGCAACACTTGATTATGGACATTAGGCAGAACTGCCCTCTGTCAATGGAGGTTAGTTAATATGTCTTAAAGTGAAGCTGCTGTTTAGTCCAATACAAAAAGATGACAAAGATATAAAAGGTAATAAATATATGGTTTACATGTGGCTTCATATTCTGTTTAATTTGATCACTGTGGCAGGGTGTCCCACCCCTGTGTGTAGTTTGTGTTATATGTTGTATGTGGCGTGTTAATGTCTGTTATGTGTATTATTGAAGTGGTGCACAAAGTGTGGGTTATGTAGCACAGGTAATGTAAAGTGTACATTTGTAATTAGGCATGGGGAAATGCACAATCACTCCGCGTGCAGATGAAAGTGGGCATTAGGATGGAAGCACGAGGAGCACAATTAGTTCACGTGCCGATGTACCCAGATTCCAATTGAATGATTAATTAGCAATCGAGTTTTGGTACAGCTGCAATAAGAGAGTCAGTTTCACTCACTCAAGGTTGAGAGAAATAACAATTGTTACTGTTGCTAACCACCAGAGCATGGTACTTGTTTGGATGAGTGTTTTTATTAGTCTATTTACTTTGGCCAATGCGCCCTTTTGTTTTGTGCGAGTCTTTTGATTTGTGTTTAAAATTTTACAATAAAAGCGCACTAGCGCATTTTCACTCACCACTCTGTGTTTCTTTCTGGCCTGACATTTTGTGTAACTTGTTTATACATAAAGTACAGGTAGAATTTGGTACATGTACAAATATAACATTTTATTTACTTCACTACTAAGCATGTAAGCAATAAGCACAATTTTATGTTTACAGTACCTTTTTTCGGTACTTATCACAAAATTCACAAGATGCTAATCATTTAAGCTTTTAATTATATAACCAATTTCAAATATACTTGTTTATACTCCAGTAGTTTAAAAGAACTTCTAAATCCTTTCTCAGCAGGAAGAAGCTCATTAGGCTTTACTGCCTTTGAATATAAATATATATATGTGTTTGTTTTTTTTATTGACATATTATGTTTGTTTTCTGTAATGTAATATATATATATATATATATATATATATATATATATATATATATATATATATATATATATATATATATATATTCAACTGAACGCTTCCTGTAGTTATTGATCAGTCTCTTACAGTGCCGTGGAGGAATTTTGGCCAACTCATTCATGCAGAACTGCTTCATTTGTGGGTTTTCGAGCATAAACTGCTCGTTTCAGGTCTCAATGAGGTTTAGGTCTGGACTTTGACTAGGCCATTCCAAAACTTTGAATTTCTTGTTCTTGAACCATTCTCATGTAGACTTGCTTGTGTGTTTCAGATCAATGTTTCGCTGCATGACCCAGCTGCGCTTCAGCTTTAGCTCATGGACGGATTGCCTGACATTCTCCTGTAGAATTCCCTGATACAGAGCAGAATTCATGGTTCCTTCAATGATGGCAAGTTGTCCAGGTCCTGATGCAGCAAAGCATCCCCAAATCATGACACTACCACCACCATGCTTGACCGTTGGTATGAGGTTCTTACTATGGAATGCAGGGTTTGGTTTTCGCCAGACATAACAGGGCCTATGTTGGCCAAAAAGTTCCATTTTTGACTCATCTGTCCAAAGAACATTGTTCCAGAACTCTTGAGGATCATCCAGGTGCTTTTTGGCAAACTAGACATGAGCATTCATGTTCTTCTTAGTGAGCAGTGGTTTCCGCCTTGCTGCTCTGCCATTAATCCCATTTTTGCCCAGTGTGTTTCTGATGGTGGAATCATGAACACTGACCTTAGCCAAGACGAGAGAGGCCTGCAGATCCATGGATGTTGTTCTAGTGTTCTTTGTGACTTCCTGGACGATGTTACGCCTTGTTCTTGGAGAGATTTTGGCAGGACGGCCACTCCTTGGAAGTTTCACTGCTGTCCAAAACTTTCTCCATTTGGACAATATGGCTCTGACTGTGGTTTGGTGGAGTACCAGAGCCTTAGAAATAACTTTGTAACCCTTTCCAGACTGGTAGGCATCAACAACTTTTTTCCAGAGGTCTTCAGGAATTTCTTTTGATCGTGGCATGATGTGCCTCTAGAATCTATGTGCTGACAAATTCCCTCTGATGGTAAGGGCCAAAGTTAGTCAGATTTATATTGGTCAGGGCTGGCCCAAATCAGGCCTGGTTGTTAACCAAAGTATTCAAACAGCTAACCCTAATTATCCATTTTATTGGTTTGAGTTAACTAGGGGGGGCAATAACTTCTCCAAAGAAGCATCAAACTTTGGTGTAATTTTTTCTCTCAGACTCCCTCTATATACTACTGCAACCCGCAAAAAGATCTGAAAATACTTTTTTAGTACAAAAAGACTTATTTTAGTATACCTACCAGACACACATTGGTAGTCCACTCTGTCAGTGCTCACAAGCAGTGGAGATTCTTGATTATCTTCGCACGGGCCAGCAGTAACGGAAGATGTTTCAGTGTTGACAGACTGCAAATAAGATCGCTGTCTTTGACGCCGTTCATATAAAGTTGATTTTGGAATTCATTTATTTTCATTGCGTAAATACTGTTTGTATGTTGATCTCACATTCACAGCCATTATTACTAATTACATCAAACATTCCTCTATCAATTACAATCTGTCTTATTATGTAAAACCGGTTGATATTTCCAAACCAACGAAGAATAGGAGAGTACACTTGGTAAAGCCGTCAATAAAGAATAAAACTAAGAATACAAGTATAAATTAAAATAAGCCTAGTATTATTACAATGCGTTTACACAACACCGCGTATTTTCGCTCTAGTTCTTTGTAGTTCTAGCTGTTAAAACAGTTAAAATGTCTGCAATAGAAAATAAACACCACTGGTATGCTTTCATATTCTGGGTCAAATCAAAGGAAATTAGTATCAGTGAAGAGAGATTTGTGCGGGAGAAAAATCTCTCTGATCCTGAGAGAACTGGACTTGTGATTCATGGATCAAAAAAAAATGAACCAAAAGATGAATGGAAATCGTACCCAGCTCGAGTCTTAGTCATTAGTGATAAGTACGTTTTAACTATAAATTAATAAATTAGACAGATGCATTAAGTTTGTGAATATGGGGTTTTTATAAACAAATATTATGAATGACAATTTGTTTTGCAAACAACAAACTCCTGTTACTTCGCACTAACTCGCTCTCTTCTTTGACTTTATCTAATTCTGCCTAACACCAGGTTTAACCAACTCCATTTTCTGGACAATTACGCCTCCTAGCTCCACCCCTCGACCAACCCACTTGCTGGCAGCACAAGTAGCCATAGATATACAAGCAATACATAGGACATTACGTCATTTTGATGTGTAAATTGAGATACCATCGTGTACATTGTTCTGAAGCAACTTTACAGCTACAAGCATATGCAGTGCTTTCATATTTCTCTTTATTTCTCCCTCCATATTTTGTATTTTTAAAAACTATTTTTTTTTTTTAAATAAAAAAGCACATAAACTTAAAGTGCTACAATCGTTTACATATTAGTGGTTGTATGTATAATATAAACACGTCTACTATATATTATTTTCTTCCTATTGCTTCTATATAGGTCCAGTATTATCTTCAATAAAATGCAATAGTTTAATTAATGTTTAATTATTTTTTTCTTATTACCTGCTCACAACTACTTTCTCTTATTACCTACTTAACCACATGAATTCCATAAAAAAAATGTTACTAAATAATCAATAAGACCCTTCTTATTCATTTGTCATTTTTATCCCTACAGATGACCTAAGATACTTTAAAAATGTTGCACAAATAGATGACTTCGAAGATGACAGTCTGAGTGGCAAGGGGCAGACAGCTGTAAAGCAGCATGTAAGGTATTCACCTTAGCAGACTGCTGAAGAATCCTGCTCTGATGAGGAGATAGTGGCACAAAAAAGACCCAGGATCTGCAGTGTTCCTAAACCTAATAAGGTAGTCTACTGGCTGTCATTCCGCCTCAACCATTAATTATAAATAATTGGGTTATAACTGGTCATACTACCCTTAGGTTTAAAACAGACACAGTGTTAAAGAAGTATAGAAAACCTACTCGATTGTAGTCCTCAAGGACTGGATTGAAGGAACACCTACACACACCTACATGAAAGATTAAGTGTAAACTTTTTTTTTTTTACCTTGTTAATATAGCTTTGCTGTCCTAAATAATAAACCAGATTTAAAAACAATAAATGATTGCTTTTCTCCCCACTTGTGATTAATTATATATTAATTTGTGATTTAGTTACTATTTACCTATATATATATATATATATATATATATATATATATATATATATATATATATATATATATATATATATATATATATTAGTTTGTTATTTTCTTTTTCAGTACAAAGTTGCTGCTGTACAAAAAGCTAATTCTGAATTGCTTAAAAAATACAAAACAGCTAGCAATACTAATGACGGATATCCTGGCCAGATGAGCAGAGATAGATTACTTAAAAAATTGAAACTCTGGAGGATGCGCTGCAAAGAAAAAGTATTAAAATAAAATAACTCACTAAACTGAACATGAAGGTATGCAACTAAAATAAATCAATAACTTTTTTTGTTACCTTACTGATCATATATTGACTCCACTGCACTTGGAATTGATGTGTAACCCCAATGTAACTATCACCATATCTACTACTTGCACTGTCCCTTGATTGCACCATGCACTACATTATGTAATTGTTTTAGTTAAGCTTGCTCTTATTAGGACTGATGTTACTGTATATTGTACTTTCTCTTATTAGAACTTAAGTTATTGTATGTTGTTCTTAGTTAAACTTGATCCTTTTAGGATTGAAGCTAATGTATATTGGGCTGTAGTTATTGCGAGGCATTATGACTCCTGTAATATGTGTATTTTGTGAAAATTGTAAGTCGCCCTGGTTAAGGGCATCTGCTAAATAAACAATAATACAAATATATAATAAACAGGAAGGTTAATGTTTTTGTATTTGTAGGCATACCTGCACTGATAGATGCTTCAGTAAAGAAGTATATTCAGAAATGTCTGCCAAGTAAAGTCAGGCCTACAGAAACTTCACCAGAACAAGCAGCAGATCAGTTGCATCCAGTTGCTAACTCTGCAACACATGCAGAGGTTTCATGCAACAGGGATAGTGTAAGTAATCTAAGAATTACATCCTACAATAAATTTTTGAGTAAAGTGATGCTACTCATAAGTTCAGCACACCACCTGGTTTTAATTTTGCATATTACTAAATAGCTTTGTGTAACTCTAATGAATACGATGCAAAAACTATTTAACAACTATATAGAAGACTATACACGATATAACTTCAAATATGTCACTTCCAGTCACTTAAGCTCCTTGTGCTTCGTCTTTCGGGTGAGACGTTGTTGTAAGTGAATGTGCAACTGATGCATAGTTCACACACCCTAGTCTCATATCTTGTAATGTGCTTTGTGATGGTGGTCCGCTATGAAAAGCACTATATAAAGATTATTATTATTATATTTTGATGTATTGTGACATTGCATTTAAATTTACTTGAACCACTTATTTAGAAATTTTGAAACACTGACTAGTTTCTAGCATTTTAACTAAAAACAAAAAAGAGACACTAAAATTATTAATGGAACAAAATGTTGAAAACAAGGGTTATTTTGAAACTAAACCTGTGTATCTTTATTTATCGGTGTTGAGCATGTAGGAAAAAATTAATTGTAAAAAAAGTATTTAAACACCAAAAAGTTGTTTTTCTAAAATTGAAGTCTCAAAAAGGGGAGAGTGCCACTGCGACCTATACAAGGATTTTTACGGTGGTTTATATTCAGTATGAATCTAGAATTATGTGCAATGGGGTAATTTCTTTAGCTGATCAGTGAGAGGTTGCAAACTTCCGAATACACCATCTTAAACCACATAAACAACGTTAACAAATAAAGTCTGACGCAGCAAGTAAAAAATGAAACACAGAAAAAATAATTAATTAATTATTTTTATTAATAATAATAATAATAATAATAATAATAATAATAATAATAATAATAATAATAATAATAATAATAATTTAAAAAAGTAAAACTACATATATAACACAATATGGCAAGTTAAACTATTTAGTCACAAGTTATACATCCAGGACTGTACTGATATTAGCTAGCTGCTAAAAAAAAAAAAAAAAAAAAAAAAAAAAAAAAAAGATAATACTAAGAGTGAGAGGATGGCTATTTAAATAACCATTAAATAGCCTATATTTAACAGTTTTAATTAGTCCTATCAATTATTTAACAATGTGTCCCGGTTTTGAGCGTTGAAAACCTAGTCACCCTAATGAACGGTATAGATCATGTTCTAACACCCCTTTGAGTAATACATGAGGCTAACCATTGAGAATTATTGTTTTGCTCAGGGTTGTATAATGATAAAAACAAACAAAAAAAACACCACCACTCTTGTTACTGATTAATGTCATTCATGTTTTTTTTTTTTTTTTTTTTTTTCACTTAGGGGTGACAGGTGAAACTTACACAAGCAATCTGTTTCCCTCATCTTACATTTTTCTACCTTTAAACAGAAGAAAGTCACAGGAAATGTTTTACTATCTGTATAAGAATTAGCATTTCACTTATTTTACCATGTGACCTTTACCGCTACTGTACAAATAGGGTGACCAACTGACACAAGTCCAATTTCAGGACAGCATGATCTCATTTACAGGACACTACGAAAAAAAAAAATCCCTTACTTTAATGAAACCAACAACGCACTACATTTTCAACCACTCGAGAAATAACATTACTTTTCAGCAAGCTGTAAACAGTTAAACATTAAAACCATTAAAAAAGAGTAAGGCATACTGGAACTTGTAGTCTATTTACAAAAACTGTGTTAACCTTAATAATGTTGATAATATTAACCATAGTGTTAGATAATAACATATTTGCACTTGCACATTCAAATTTTCAAATGGATATTTTGCAGGACATTTTGTAGATATTGCGGGACATGGGACAAAGGGTCCAAATGCAGGACTGTCCCGCGATTTGTAAGATGGTTGGATACACTACGTACAAATCAAAGATATACTTATTGAAAAACCACTTCTACTACCTCCTGTTCCCAATCAGCACTTTGCACATGTATGTAAAACATATAAATACATGTGTAACACTGTGATTGACAAAACAAGAAGGTAGTGTGCTGAAAACTATTCAACATTTTATTAAAGCAATAGAAAATATACTTTTGTTTTATTGTGGTAAGAAAAAAAAAAAAAAAATTATCAGTGCATATGATTTGAGACACCATGATGTGTTTTTTTGTTTGTTTGTTTTTTGTTTTTTTTATTTGTGAGATTTCATGGCTGTCTGATCTGTCCTGTGCAGATATAGTAGAGAGTGGCTGAAGAGAGTGTTCTATGTAAATATAAATATTGATTCAAACAAAATGGCAACTTCAAAAAGACAATAGATTGAATCAAACAGTTAAATCACAACAGTTTTTTTTTTATTATTTTATTTGCTACAGTGTGTTTAAAAAGGCTGTCCGACGACTAGCTCATTGTTTTGAATGAAATTAGATTTTGTATACATATCTGAAGGTTCTACAGCATTGGTTTTGTTCGTATCTTCTTTGCTGATCTGTCTTTGAATGATCACTATATTTTATGTAACAATGTTTTCCAAAGCAAAAAAGCTACAATGGTGAAAGACCTATATGCAACAGAGGCATTGAACCCTATTCATAAATGTTTTATGCACAAACCACTATCGCTAGTCCAAGACATGCAGGCCCAGATTTATAACTGTAAATTCGAGTTGGAAAGAAAACGATAAAAAAGGACAGAGGGACAAATGACGCATTTAGTTTGTAGCTAGAGTAAGTACAGTTTTTCGACCATATACGCCATACAGATATGCTTTAAAATCATACATAGAGTAAGAAACACAGACATAAGAAATAGGAGAGTTGTAACTGCGTAAGACTTTAAGAAGATATAAGCTGTAGTTAAAATGAAGACTGTTCGTATGCAACTGTATTGTTGCTGAACATATTGCTGTACAGCAATGGAAGGGTTATTCCCCTGTTTGACTGCTATGGATATAAGTAAATAAAACTTATTGTTTCTGAAGTTTGAAAAGTCTATACGCCTGGAATTATTCTATACGAAGTAAAAAGCTGAACTAATATGTGAAGCACAGTAATTGGATGATGCTTGGTAATGCATAAGCAACCTAGACTACAAACTTTACATTTGTTTATTAAGAAGCCACCGCACATTCTGTATTTTATTCCTTTGTCTTGGTGATGTATTTCGAGCTTGTAACATATCTTCATGTGTTACAAGTACTGTTTGTACCAAAATCTCTACTTCCATATTGGTAAATTTCAGTTTTCACTTCTGAGCATCCTCATCACCATGGCTAGAACCAGGCTGAGGTCTTTGCTTGCCATTCATTTTCTTTTGGAATGTGTAGCCTACACATGCAGGGTTGGCTCATTGTTTGATTGCGGAATCACCTGCTTTACCTAATTACTCTTATTAAATAGGTCGTTATTTTGACGCTGAGTGCGGCCGTACCGAACAACACATACTTAAAATCAATGCACAGGCAGCTTTTCACAATATGTAAAACTAAGCATTCTGGTAAAAAAAAAATTGGTCTGTCAAAGTTAGTTAACACCTACTTTAATGTACTTCATTCCTGACTTCAGTCTGTACTCATACCATAGGCACTCACACCTACACTACAGAGATAAAAGCATGATAAAAAAAAAAAAAAGAAAAAGATTTAAGAATATTTTCAAGCACAGTATAACCCTTAACCTATGAAATCACATTGATGGATAGGTCATTACATTGGCTGGCTTTACACAAACTTGGTAATTATGCAGCTTTGCCAAACGGTTTTAAGTGGTACTGCTATAGCTGGGATACCTAAGATATTCGTTAAAGATATGCCCTTCGGTGACTAAATGAGTTCATTCAAATCAACCCAAATAAGTCCAAATAATACACACCACTCACCCTCCTTTCCAGGGTGCAAGCTTCATGACTGTACAGAACAGAGAAATAACATTAAAACTGACAGAGCAACTTATTTAACAAATCCACAGTTCTAAAAAAAAAAAAAAAAAGCTACTGTAAAATGCTTTTGTAGAACAAGATGGAGGTGTATAGTGACAGTGCAAGTCACACACACACAAAGTTTCTCACTGTAGATTACAAATATTGAATTTCAAATAAATGTATAGTATTATGACAGCACTGACACGACCACAGAAGCACATTGGTTTGGTGTACAGTACTGTAAAGTCTGTATTGTAGTGTAACGCAATCTTACCCTGAAAAAAAAACAAAAAAAAACATTTTATTTTTAATGTGGTTGTGAACGGGGTGGATGTGCAGGGCTGGACTGAGGGCTGGCACTGTTACTTGTTGTCTTTTTTAAATTATTTTTTTAATGTTCGGTATTGATTAACCAGAATTTTCAATTAGCCTCATCCAAGGCACCTTTTTGCCGAAGCACTTATGTATTGCATGATGAAAAAATGATCTTGTAAAAACGTGTACTGAAATCAAAAGGAAGATACTGCGACACAGGGCGCTGGACCGCATTTGATGTTTAATTTTAGGAAGCCATAACAAATATTTACTTAAACACTAAGGAATGGGAGCTTAGGCTACATTATTTCAAATTTGAAAAGAAGCCAACACTCACTCAAAAAAATACCTTTTTAAGTGAATAGGTTTCATAGGGAAGAAACAAAAACAGCATATGCATTGCGGCAGTCAAGCCATCATCGGTGCATTCACACAATGGGCCTATATAAAGACAACTACAAGTGTTCAGAATCAGTATTTTCAATTTCCCCAAGTGTTGAATAAGTAACATGAATTTACTTATCACGTAATTAAGAGAAAAAAAAATTCATCAGGTTCTCTAATGCTTCAAGAAGCAAATGTTATAATAACAATGCCTTTTGTTGATGCACTAAAGGCTAAGTCAGTGACACCAGCTTTATCTTTGATGCTTATGTTGATTATGAATGCAGGATGCAATCCATCAATTCTGAAGGTTTAAAATCAATATAAAACCAGAAAATATACGTAAGTAACACACAGTTATTGAGCATAGAATATAAAAAAGACATGATAAAAATGACTGACCTGGACTGTGGCGATGTGATCTACATGAGTATATTAAATTACCTTGGTAACCAATGTCAATGCAAAGTGGGATCAAATACAGTTAAACAGTCCAGCAGAAAAATATATTATTAACATGAACATGTTTTTGGTAACGAGCATATACACGAAGACCTAGTTCCTCTATATACATTAAGAATTCCAGATTTGATTAAAGTCTACTGGCTTTAGATGTATATCCAGCCCAGAATCCCATGACACACACCCTACTCTTCTTATCATACCCACCCATCCATCCATCCATGAATCTACCTGCAGTCCTGCCTCTACAGCCTAACTCATACCCCCTTTATCAGTGTCACAAGACCAATCCTAACCCTAACCCATGTGTGATTCCGAACCAATGGCTGACTCAAAGATACCCAATAACAAATAAAAACATTGGGGATTCAACTTAACAGGGGTCAATCCAGATTATACAAGTCAATTTGCACCTTCAGCCATCTGACATAGCTGGAAACTAGTGGCGGAATACAGAGCCGAGTAGCACCAAATAATACTCCTGGCTCAACTACAGTACTATACTGTCGAGTACTCAACACATATACTGTATATTAAGTCTGTATTTATCTGAATACTTAGTAATCAGTTTTGTAGTAAACATTGCAACCTGTTCAGTAACACGTTAATGTATCATTAAATTATACATTTATACATACTTCAAGCTTGTAGTTATTTAATTTAATTGGACCAGCTAGTCTGGACTGAATTTATTCTAGTGTATTTAAACTACAAGTGTTCCAAATTTCAAAGCAGATGAAATGTCAAAATTACCACATGTTACAAAATGTGCAGAACTTAGTTATACTGTTTAAAAATGTATTTACAATGTAAATCTTTTTTATACTTTATTGGCTATATACAATCTCTCCACAGCAATATGTACTTAGAAATGAGTAAACATCTGTCTAAACAGTATTCCATACATTTAACAAACCACAATAACGTTCTTTAGTTACTTTGCTTTCATGATAATATAAAAATAGTATACTGCTATTTCTGGATTTTCTTACAACCAGTCAGAAATCAATATATTATTTCATACCCATCACTCCCCACTATGTTGTCTTGTTTTGTTTCACCCACCACCTCTCCATTTTCCACCCTGCAGCAGGTTTCTCGTCAAGGGGATTTGCTCATCCGGAGCGCTCTGGTTGTCTAGGTTATAGCCGGGTGCACTGAAGGCTCCGACAGACGAGTCCAATGGGACAATTTATCATGTATTTTATCAGAAAAATCAATGAAATCTTGTTACCCCTATTTTTGTTTCCTTACTGATGAAAAAAAAAAAAAAAAAGGTTTAAGGTTTTACCCAGATGTTACTTGCTTTATGGGATAATGCAGTTCCCTCTGGAAAATTAAGATATCCAAAGATACCACATTTTAATAATTTACTAAAGAAAAAAACTAGTTGAAAAGACTTTACACATAAACACAAAGTAACAGTAATACTTCATCAGAATTATACTTTTCTTGTTTGGAAAAATAAAAACATCTGACCTATACAGGTTAAATGCATTTAAATGTGTGCTTTCTGTCTATATGATGATGTAATGTTTAATCATTTTACCACTTAACCCCTTAAGATACACAAGAAACTGAATGATTGTTCAAACGGTTTCTTAAAATATATTTGAGAGTGACTGTCAAGAGGAAGCTGACAGTTTGGATGATCAGATCCAACCTGTCAGTAAATTTTAAACCCTGTTTCATGTACCTCATTGCAAAACTAAGAAAGTTAGCATAATTTTATTTTCTGGGACAAATATGTCCCTTGTTGCCTCAAATGGTTAACCAAGTATAATGTGTACTTACTTAGAGAAAAAAAAAAAAAAAAAGTTTATAAATTGAATATTAATTTAGAATGTATCAGCCTTCGAAAATTAAAACACAGAGCATAAAAAAGAGCATAGCGGTAACAAAACAAATAAATAAATACTGTGTATAGGATACTGTATATAGGAGTTGAAGCTAGGAGTTAGGAATGAGCTTGGTGTCTATTCTAATCCTGGTGTGTAATTCTCATTTGCGTGTTGTGGCTGCAGGTAATTGTATTTGTTCATGGGCTGCAAATACCAATAAAGAACTGACATTTTTAAATGCTGATAAATACATATATGTAAAGAAAACCACTACAATTATGGGTTTTAGTACTGTGTGCAGAATATAAACCTGAAAGTAATTTCTCATAAAGATCATAATCATGCAGGTGACTACAAAGTTGCTTAGCAACCACCCTTTAGGCCAGCAGTAAGGTGTTCTGAACATAATTTCTTAAGTAGTGAAGTGATAACATATTATAAAGGGGAAGTTCTGTAAAAAATGTTTTTTTAAAGGATAGAACATTTAAAATAAATACATACCTTACCTTTCAAATGAGCAGTTGACGATCACTCTAGGACTTGTAGAACCAGAGAAATGATGTTTGAAGTGCAGAGTGTCAGTGAAACTGCAGTGGACGAAGCCGAAATGGCAGCTCCCATGTATGGGGTGATAAGTGTAAAGAAAATTACTAATGTTTTAACAGGTGTTTTCTTCCTGGATTTAATGTAAATCGTGTACCTTTTCCAAGGTTTAGACAAAAAAAGTCCAGCTTTAACTAAATATATAAAAGTTAACAAACACATTCTTAAAGGTCGGAGTGTAAGGCAGCTCTGCAGCAATGCCAAATCAAACGCGACAATGGGAGTGGGCTTGCATGTTAGCTTCTGGGGCCAGTTGTACTTAGACTAAAGTCTTTGTTTTAGTCTATTTATAACTCAGACTAACGATAGACACTCAGTTAAAATGGTTGCATAAAACAGTCTTTCGTTAGACTGGTCTTACTTAGTCAATTTCACAACGCATTCTCGGAAATTTAAGACACTTGAAAAAAACATGTCCGACACTTCGCTCAAACAGCAATGTTCACAGTTTACAGTAACTGAAAATGTGTGCTTGTTAGAGGAATATAATGCAGAAAAATGCAATACGTTTGGGAAAATGTTCTGAAACTTGCACTAACGCACTCATACACAAGGCGTGGGATGAAATAACAAAAAAAAAATCAAGCCGATGTGTGTGCGTTATGTAAAAGACGTGCAGAAGCGATGGAAGAATATGGTATATGAGCCGTATTCCCAAAGGAAATACAGGATTACTGCCTGCACTGATGCCGCACTTTGTTTTCTAAATTCACCTTTTACACTCAACAGGCAAGCAGCAATTTGGCGGCTTACCCCAATTTACATAGGCAGATATTCTCACCTTAATATAATCTGCTGGTGTTCAGTACCTTGATCAAAACAATGATGCCTTTGGTACATGTCGTGGTATGCGTGATATTTTTCACTATACTTTCGGAATATCACTATAGACTAATGAAAAGATTGGAAGACATACAGAGAGAATCTAGCCGTCACTTGCTTTTTATTATTGCTCATTAACTTGAGGCTCCATTTTACCATCATTTCCCATTTACACTTAAAGTGATACCGCATCAGTTCCGCCACAGACAAGGCAAATTGCTTGAGTGTAAACATGCCTCAAAATGCTAAAAAATAAATATTCAATGAGGAAACAGCTACGTACTAGAGGAGGACCTCCCTCAAAACTTAAATGGACCACATAATTGGTTATTGAAATCTTTGGGGAGGAGTCTCCGATGTTTTGGGGGATTGCCGGTGGGGAGGAGAGCCCAGTGTCAGTGACCGTATTGCAGTAGCATTAATGGGTGCGTTCATGCAGATCATTCTTAGAAGATCATTGGCTAAATTGGTCAGATTCTGCACAGAATTATCTCTGTGAATGCAACCTGTGTCGCAGGCAAGCAGCAGTGCTGCTGAAACTGTTAGTGAAAGTGAAACTCTGTTAAATAACAAAGGTATGTTGACACAGTAACAACAAAACAACCACATGAAATCAGGCAATTTCTAACAACCTAGAGTTAGATTTCCCAAGTCATACTAAGGCCTGGTAGACTCCAATCAAAACTTTGACCCATCGCTAATTTAAATGTGTTACTGAGTTTTTTTTTTTTTTTAAGTTAGAAGAAAGGATATTAACACTACTACAAATAGCACACACAAAAACTGAAACATGTTTTGAAATAAATAGTAAAGTAAGCTTCTTTTTTTTTTTTTTTACTCCATATATCTCAGTTGAGCAAGAAAGTGAGGTCCCACTCCAGCGAGATGTGCTGGAGCAGCCTGGGTGCAGCACTGGGAGAGGGAGAGTGATGAGAATCACCATGGCTACAATCATAGAACAACAACACCACAATTAGATTCTTGAGGAGAGGAAGCTATACTTAGAAATAGAAACATTAGAGTTAGGAAAAAAAATAAATAATTGGAAATAGTAAAAATGTCAGAACAGTAAACTGCAACAAATTACCAACACACAAAAATGTTAAATAGTTTCTTGTTTTAATAATTTTTTTAATACAACTTTTAAATAAAACTGGTAAATCCAAGTTTCAAATCCAATTCCACAGTAACTTATAGTACATTATTATTATTATTATTATTATATTATTATTATTATTATTATTATTATTATTATTATTATTATTATTATTATTTTGTTGTTATTAGTAATTCATAGAAATGTGTATTTATTTTATTATTCAGTAAAATAAAAATAATATGTAATTTATTTTGTTAGTGCAATTGATCTTTATTTAGACTTTTTTTTCAGAAAAAAATTACTAAAGTGTTAAATACTAGTTTATTTTTAAATATCTACATTTGTCTTAAATAAAAAGGCCTAATAAGAAATAATTGGAGGTATAATACAGAAATCGCTACACACTAAGTTTATTATTATTACAATTATCAACATAATTGAAAGGCTTTTATACCAAAGCAAAGCATTATAAAATTATCAAAAAGATAAAAAAGTATGTTTTGAGGTCTGCTACAGGCCAAAACCAATGTCCCTGAGGTGCTACAGGTTTGTTTTGCACTTGGATTTTATACAACAGGTTGTGGTTTTAAATCCTGTGGAAGATTTCATATTGCTTTGTAAATACTAAAATATTAATTGGAGAAACAATTCTCCACAATCATTTGGTGATTGTGTCTTCCTGAGCCATCTTCATCCATTCCTGCTTGCTCAGGCACCTCCTCCTCTTCATACAAAGCCGCACCATTTGGTGCCTCTGGGTCTGGCAGTTCTCTGTCATTATATAAACAATTATGTATTGCATCACATTTTATTTCCACAATGTATTTTAATTACATATTTATATTTATTTCAGTGTCTATAAAAAGTTAACTAAAGATAGAGTATAAATATACATTTAAATGGGATTACACTTGTTATGAAGGGATAATTAACAAAAAGTTATAATATTGCTCTTACTTTGCAATATTATGCAGGACTACAGCAATGCTACAAGCTCGCTCAGGTACCATCCTCAGTTCTCTATGTAGACAGTGGAACCTTCTCTTCGGCACACCAAAACACCTCTCTATCACATTCCTTGATTTTGTGTGAGCGTTGTTACAGCGGGTATGGGCTTCGTTGGTTGGGTTGATGAATGGTGTAAGTAACCAAGGTTTCAGCTGATATCCAGGTATTGCGCCACCTTCAAAAGCTTTAGGTACAACAGACTGCCTCAGGATGCGAGAATCATGGGTTGAGCCAGGCCACCGTGCCACACAGTTGATGATGTTCAGGTTAGCATCACAGATCATTTGAACATTTATGATGTGGTATCCTTAGGGTGACCAGGTGTTCCGAATAAAATCGTGATTGTAACGATATTAGGGGCTTTGTCCCGCATCCCGATTGAGGTTCTGTCGGGACACCATTTGTCCCAATTTTTAGAGTAAACGTTGTAAACGCAGTTGTAAAATGTGAATTTTTAATTTTCCTGTACTGTCTCGTGGTGCAACAGCATACTCTACTGGTTTAGGGTGAGTTGTTTGCATTGCATCTATGCGTCTATCCAATAACGTTAACCTGCAATCATAAGATGCAGTATGTGTCATGTGTTTTATTTGGTGTGTCTGGTTTTACTGGCAAAGTGTCATGGGGGCTGGTGTTGTTGACGAGCCTGTCACTAAAAAGCAAAAAACCTGGATTTTGTAAATTGTGTAAAAAAGAGTTGGATGTGAAGCATCACACCGGTGTGATACGATGTTATTATTATTATTATTATTATTATTATTATTATTATTATTATGACTGTGAATTGACGCTTAAGTAATCGAAGCTCAAAAGTAAAAATTAATTTCAAATTAGTGTTATGTGCATGGCCAAGACATCCAGTTAGGATTAAGATTATAATTAGGATTTTATGGACCTGTTTAAACACTAAGTATACTTCGATAATATTTCATAGCACTATAAAAGCCTAAAAATAGTGGTACTTGCTTTGTTACTAAAACAGAAAGCTTTTGTTAATTTTGTGCATTTGTTAAAGGCAAGCATGCAACATCCACCAACAGATGCTGCCGACATGCTCTGTCTGGTGTGGACTTTCCCATACATTGAGACTGCACGTCTGCATCCACTGAATTGGCTGGAAGTGTAAGGCAATGCTTTGCCAACCCAAGGTATCTGGCATTCTTTAAAAAATTCCATATATGCAGCATGTTCATTATTTATTTTATCAGTAACTAGTCAAACAAAGAAAACCTGCCTATATTCGGGCCTAAATTTGAACTGTGTTTAAAAAGTAAACAGCAGGTTGTTTGAACTGAGGTATCTGTGCTTGAATGTACCTGTAGTGCTGATTTAACTTGGGTACAACCGACACAGGAATACTTTTTTGTCTGCGTTGACTTTCCAGTTTGTTTTCTGAAAGCTGTTGTTTGTTTTACATTCTGTTTAGCAGCCTCTGTAGTAGCCTTTTGTTTAATATGTGCTAATATATAAGCTAAACAGCGATCGATCGTATTTTCTTTAAGTCATGTTATAAGATGTGCAATACAATTACCTCCATCTGCATGTACAGTTTACTTGGGAAATGTCTTGACACGATCCTCAGCCGAAATATACTTTGCTTGTTTTGCTTTGTCTCTCCCATTTTTGGTATTTTATGTCTAATGCTGAAAACTAGATTTTAGCAACCTAAATTAAAACAATGCAGCACTGATTTTGTCCCACCTGCTACTGCACAGTAAAGGTCACAGAAAAGCTAGTATAGAAACACTGATAGGCTGATTAAAACATTGTTGTCATCTGAACAGTAAATAAGAAAGTTAACAGCTTTAGTTTTTTTTTTTTTTTCTTATTTTTTAATTATATTTCTCAACTTTTTTGTTTTTGCCTAAGTGCAATGCACACAGAAAGGCCAAGGAATATAAAAAGCCTGTCTGCAGGAGAAAGATACATAGTTTGCGCCATTTGTATTGTGCAGTAGTTCACTTAAACAAGGTTTCTATCCTCCTTGCACCAACTGAAAGTGTCCTGATTTTTCACTCTTGCTATCTGGTCACTCTAGGTATCCCTTCCTGTTGACATACAGATGTTTATCAGCTGAAGAAGCTTGTATCTTGACATGAGTCCCTTCAACTGCTCCCACAACATTAAGAAAACCAGCAATAGAAAAAAAAAAGTAACTTTTCATTCTGTTCAGAACAGTTGACTCAACAGGAAACACTGGCAGTCTTGTTGCAAATTCCTTTGACACTCTGTAGACCATCAGTGAGACAAGTGGATTAATGCAGCCCTCTGAAATCTCCCACAGAATTTTAAAAACAACCACTTCTATAAATCGGAGCACCAAGCAAACCTGTAACAGCACAGGGACACTATGGTTTCTGCCTGTGGCAGGCCTCAATTTATCCTTTAGATCTTCTGCTAATTTTATAATGATCTGTCTTGGTAAACAAAGCCTTTCAATTACCTCAGTATCAGAGTACAATTCCAGTGGATTGTTACTGTCTTTGAATACTCTCTCTCTCCTCAGACAGTGTGCATACAGCCAGAGATTGTGCTGGGATGCCATGATTTCTTTCTGACTGTTAATGGTTTCCATGGAAACAGACTTAAATAGACTTAAGTTCTAAGTTAGCCTGGGGGTGATGAAGCTAACTGTTTAGGCTAAGTCTCAGTCAGTCTTAATTTTTATGCAACTGACTAACTTGTATTACACTAGTCTAACTGTCAAATTAAGACTAGTCTAACTGTTTATATATATATAGTGAAAGCCGGCACGCCACGCAGGCTTGCTCGGGTTCTTTTCCCTTCCAAACCACGACCAGACAGACAGGCTTTGAAAGAATAGCACTGACACACACTTTTAACTACAAAAATAAACAAAATCAAAAACACAAAATAAACACATAACTCCTCCGGAGCTCTAACTAAACAATTCTGCAGGTCCCTGACTAGCTCACAGGACGGCTAAGCCATTTACCTGGCAAAAAAAACATAAACCTCAAAGGTTAATACAGAAATTACAATATATAACTGCTCGGCAGCAGGGCAACCTCCTTCCTGCTTGCTTCTACACAGTCGCCCTGCACCTCTTAAATACCCTGCACCTGGTCCTAATTTACAATGACCCCCAGGTGCAAGGGCTAATTAACAATAAACTAATTAAACAAAAATGTGCCTCCCTGCTGTGTTACTATATATATATATATATATATATATATATATATATATATATATATATATATATATATACACACACACACACACACACACACAATTATGGAATTATGGGTAATATTAAATATTTTCAGTATCAATCTATGTTAAAATTAAGGGTTTTTATTAACCATTCTATGTTGCCAAGATGCTGATTCTCCCCAGACATCTGCTTTCCCTCAGGTCCAGGTGGTTTGGTTATTGTTGTCACATACAGACTTTGATCAGTCTTGGTCATAAAAGCCTGTAGCTCTTGCAAAGTTGCCATTGACCTCTTGGTAGCCTCTCTAATCAGTCTCCTTCTTGCTCGGTCATCCAGTTTGGAGGAACGGCCTGATCTAGGCAGGGTCTTGGTGGTGCCATACACCTTCCCCTTCTTAATAATCATCTTGGCCGTGCTCCAAGGGATATTCAAGGGCTTTGATATTTTTTTATACCCATCCCCTTGTCTGTGCCTTTCAACAACTTGGTCCCAGATTTCTTTTGAAAGCACCTTGGTGCTCATGGTTGGGTCTTTGCTTTGAAATGCACTACCCAGCAGAGGGAACCTACAGGAACTGCTGAATATTTCCTGAAATCATGTGAATCACTACAATTTAACACAGGTGGAGGCCACTTAACTTGATGTGTGATTTTGAATGCGATTGGTTAAACCTGAGCTAATTTAGGATTACTATTAAGGGGAGTAGACACTTATCCAACCAAGCTATTTCAGTTTTTATTTTTAATTAATTTTCTACAAATTTCTGGAATTTTTTTTCACTTGGAAGTTGTGGGGTAGGATGTGTAGATAAATGAAAAAAAAAAAACTTTTAATGCATTTTAATTCTAGACTATAAGGCAACAAAAGGTGACAATTTTGAAAGGGGGTGTAGACTTTCTGTAGGCACTGTAAACCCACAAACCCCATCCCAGATACATTATACAACCCCCAAACTCTGCAGAGAGAGGTGGGGGGAGGAGCTAGACAGAGAAGGATGCCAGAGAGAGAAACCCAGACAGACACACACACACACAAACTGATGCCCACACACACAAGTATGGAAATATGACTCATATTGCATAACACTTTCAAACATTCCTAGCAACCATTACATGTTTTAAACTAATTCAGTTAGCATTAGCAAATAGTTTGTCAATTAAATGATTATTAAAAGTACACTGCAAATACTAAACTTGTCAAATACTCCTTCTGATGAAACTATTTTCACTTTTCATAAAAGTAAATCCAAATGTGTTCTTTTTCATTGGTTCCTAGAAAACAATGGCGGGTAGAAAACTTAATGTAGACTAGGTAACAATACTGCTGACAGGTCCTGACTCAGAGGTAGAAGGAAGTGTGAGGAGTATATGAAGTGGCTTCCAGAAAGCACAATTTAAGGATGGGGGTTTAGAACCCTGCTGTGTTAGAAAACAGGGACAATGACCTTTCTTAAAGTGAGGCAGTAGATCGTGAGAACATAGAAACTGAAGCAGATGTGCATGTAGAGAAGCCACTGGGAATGAAGTGGGTGAAGGATGCAATTACCCTAAATGTACAAGATTTAAGATGTTGGCCCCAAGGATGTAGATAACTTGGAAAGTCCAGTAGATTTTTTTTCATGTGCTTGTTTGATGAGGAACTTGTAGAGCATATTGTATTTCAAATCAACCTCTATGCCACACAAAAAGGCAATCCATTTCAGACAACAATAAAAGATGAAATGAAGATGTTCACTGCCATCAACATACTCATGGGGGTGAAAACTACTCCTGCCTACCATGGCTGTTGGTCAATACACCCTGAGCTGAGATGTCATTATATTTAATCACTTATTGCAGTAGATAGATTTAGTTGGCTTCTCGCAAACATTTATCTGAACGATAATTCAGTAAAACTCGCTAGAAATGTCACAAACCATCATTGACAAATCAAGAGGTCCCCGGTTCAAATCCTGGCTCAGCCACTGATTCATTGTGTGACCCTGAGCAAGTCACTTAACCTTCTTGTGCTCCGTCTTTTGGGTGAGACATTGTTGTAAGTGACTCTGCAACTGATGCATAGTTCACACACCCTAGACTCGTATCTTGTAAAGGGCTTTCTGATGGTGGTCCACTAAAGACGCTAAATAAAAATAAAGATTATTACTATTTTTTATTTCAAATCTGTGCCCTTACTGCAGAAAATTAAGGCAAAGGGACTGCACAGGCTAATAGGAAAGGTTTGTCAAGCCTGAAATTAGAGGAGTTAAAAAGAGGAGAACATGATACTCAGTTTCAACTGATGGATGTGTCAGATGGAAGGATAAACTTGCTGTCCAGTGACTGTCAACCGTGCACTGTCCTACTGACATTGCACAAGTGAAAAGAAAGGGAAAAAGATGGGTCTGTTGTTTAGGTGCCCTGTAGTAAAATGGTTGTAGATTACAACAGTTACATGGGCTCTGTGGATATGGCTGAAGACCTTTTATGCCATTGATAGAAAGAACAAGATGTGGTGGCACAGACTCCTGTGGCACTTTGTTGATGTAACTGTAATAAACGCATATGTCTTGTATAAGGAATATTTCAAGACAGACAGATGATGTTGAAAGCTTTCCATTGCAGGGTTGTCAGTGGACTCATAGGAACAAGCTCAGTGAAGGGTAGCTCTAAGGAGAGTTCTTTGAAAAGGAGACGTCAAAAGATAAATCTGTGATACAACCCCTACATTGCATTTGAGCAACGCACAAGCCAGGCACAACAGCTCGAGGCGTTGCGCTGCATGCAATACAAGGGAAAACCCTCATAGATGCCGTTGGATGTGCTGAGAATGCAAAGCAGGCTTGTGTTTGAGCTCAGAAAAAAAAAAATATATATATATATATATATATATATTTTTTGCTTTATTTCACCAGAAATAGAAGATTCAGTGTTTATTAGTGGGTTGATTATGAGAGTCTCTAACGTCACAGTAGTTTCTACAAGTGACCACCTGAAAACTCTTGGACAAGTTTATTATTATTTTTATTATTTTTAAAGACTTTTGTACCATACTAGGTTGGAATGTCATTTAAAAAAAAATAATAATAAATTACAGTATCTCAAAAAATGTGGTTACTGTGACTCAAAGGGTTCAAGATGTTGAACCGATGACTTGTGGAAAGAAATCCAAGGTAACAGATAAAGTTATGTTTCTAATAATGCTAATTTTTTTGCTGGAAGAAATGTGCATTTAGTGTCAGAAAAGCAGGCTATCAATCCCAGGAGTATTTGCACATAAACTAGGTATCACAAAGGGGTCAGAATCATTCCTCTATTATTACTGTAAACCTGCATCCTGGGCTTCTTCTGTATAGGAATATGCTATTTATTTATGTTAAAGTGGTAAGTATAAAAAAGTTTAAGATTCCAGTTTTTGTCACTTGAGCTTGGAGTTCAAAATGAGAAAGTGAAACGGCTAAGAAAAGAGTGATCTGTGAAACAAAAGCACTGTTTGTGTGTAGATGGAGCCAAGGATGTTCCTGAAGCCTTTTTAAGTGGACAAAGCGATAACCTGTGTCAGAGTAATGGTTGATGAATCCTATGTGTAGACATAGATATTGTTAACATTTTACTTGGGTGGGGGGGTTAAGTCTGGTCAAAATGAAGCCTCCCCATATTCGCTGGGGCTGGTTGTACTAAACGGATCCGATCTTGGATCCAGACTCGGATCTTGCTCCTATGAGGTATTGGGTTGCACTAAAAGGATCAGAGCTGATCTTGAACTCAGTTTCAGCTCAAACTCTGATCCTATTTCTATCTTACTTTAGACCAAGATTAGAGTGGTATCAGAGCTTCATTGAACATTTTATAAATGGAGATAATAAATGTTTTGAACAAAGGAATAAATACAATAATGTAATTCCTCCATTTAAAACTCAGCTCTGATCCTGCTTTACGGTTGATGGTTGCAAATTAAACTAATGAAACTGTGTATCATTATATATTAAATAACAGAGATGTTTGACATATAGAGGTACCTATAGAAAGTCTACACCCCCTTTCAAAATGTTCACCTTTTCTTGCCTTATAACCTGGAATTCAAATACATTAAAAGTTTTTGTTTGTTTTTTTGTTTTGTTTTTTATCTACACATCATACCCCACAACTTTCAAGTGAAAAAAATATTCTAGAAGATTGTAGAAAATTAATTAAAAATAAAAACTGAAATAGCTTGGTTGGATAAGTGTTCACCCCCCTTAATAGCAATCCTAAATTAGCTCAGGTGTAACCAATCGCCTTCAAAATCACACACCAAGTTAAGTGGCCTCCACCTGTGTTAAATTGTAGTGATTCTCGTGACTTCAGGATAAATTTAGCAGTTCCTGTAGGTCTCTGCTGGGTAGGGAATTTCAAAGCAAAGACTCAACCATGAGCACCAAGGAGTTTTCAAAAGAACTCCGGGACAAAGTTGTTGAAAGGTACAGATCAGGGGATGGGTATAAAAAAATATCAAAGCCCCTGAATATCCCTTGGAGCACGGCCAAGACGATTGTTAAGAAGGGGAAGGTGTATGGCATCACCAAGACCCTGCCTAGATCAGGCCGTTCTTGATCTAGGCAGGGTCTTGATGGCAACTTTACAAGAGCTACAGGCTTTTATGGCCAAGACTAGTCAAAGTGTGTATGTGATAACAATATCCCAAGCACACCACAAATCTGGTCTCTATGGTAGGGTGGCAAGAAGGAAACCATTAATCAAGAAAACCCACCTTGAATCCCGTTTAAAGTATGAAAAAAAAACACTCAGGAGATTCTGTGGCCATGTGGCAAAAAGTTTTGTGGTCTGATGAAACTAAAATTTTTGGCCTAAATGCAAAGCATTATGTTTGGCGCAAACCCAACACAGCGTATCACCCAAAGTACACAATCCCTATTGGGAAGCATGGTGGTGGCAGTATCATGTTATGGGGATGTTTCTCTTCGTCAGGGACTGGGGCATTTGTCAGGATAGAAGGGAAAATAAATGGAGCAAAGTTCAAAGAAGTCCTTGAGGAAAACCTGCTGTCCTCTGCGAGAAAGCTGAAACTGGGACAGAAGTTCACCTTTCAGCATGACAATGACCCAAAGCACACAGCCAAAGCTACACTGGAGTGGCTAAGGAACAAAAAGGTAAATGTCCTGGAGTGGCCCAGTCAGAGCACAACCTAAATCCAGTCGAAAATGTGTGGCATGACTTGAAGATTGTATCAATCCTCCCAAAGGAACTTGACAGAGCTTGAACAGTTTTGTAAGGAAGAATGGTCAAATATTGCCAAATCTAGGTGTACAAAGTTGCTACCCCAACAGACTCACAGCTGTAATTGCTGCCAAACGTTCTTCTACCAAGTATTAACTTGGGGATGGAGACTTATCCAATTATGATTTTTCAGTTTTGTATTTTTAATATATCATTTTTTTCTCAAGAAAACATTTTTTCCCTTAACAGTGTGGAGTATGGTGTGTAGATAAGTGGGAAAAATCCTCATTTAAATGCATGAAGCTCAGAGGCATTGACTCAATAAAATGTGAAAAAAAACTTTCTATAGGCACTGTACCATCATAATACCTCAAAAACCTCTTTTTACAATTGCTAAAGTAATCTTTAAATAAGCACACTGCATTTAGATAATTGATCGACATAACGGTAACTTAATAAACTTCAAATATTTGCAGGATTTGAGTTGAGGAATGGTACTAATTAATTTATTATGGAGTAATGTATCAGTAACGTTAAAACACTCAATGGAAGTACATATAGTAACACTAAGAGAAACTTCTCAGTCATTGAGAAAGACTTATTGATGAAACATTTGTCTTTTTTTTGAAGTTTCTCCTATACTACGACTACGACAAAAAAAAAAAAAAAAACTACAAAATAAGAAACCTTAAATTAAACCTGAAGTGTTTCATCTGGCTCTAAACAGTTACAGTTCAAAATTGTAATACTTTTTTGAACCATTAGAATCTCTTCTTTCAAACAGACACATTCATAAAAGCAAATTATTCTGATACCATCCACCACAATAATCTGTTTTCAATCTAAAGTAATTAAATAAAATAATAATATCTCTAGCATCTCAGTTTAAAAAATACTGAATCACATTTAATAATGTTGAGGTTAAATAATTAATACAAACTTTTTAATTAAGTAATCGACCAAGGTAAAAAAAAAAAAAAAACACATTTAGATTTATCCTTCACAGTGTGGGAATGGAGAAGCTAAGAACTTCAAGAACATCTTTTACAAGGATGGGTATGTCACATGAGTTATCGCCAGACAAAAATAGTCTAAGCATCTTTTGTACAGATTGTAAATGTCACTATAATTTTATATTCCAGCAATTTATGTATTTTTAAGTTTAAAAAGAGTTGACATTTATGCACACAACATGATCTTATGAGAGCATGTACATGCATTTCCTGTCTATTTTTGTCAAGTGAAGTGATTGACCTTTTAGGCCTATTTGGGCAAATATTTTTTTTTCATATCATGCTGAATTTGTGGATTGCTCATTCAGAGTTACACTGTTACTCTATATACTATGTTTCTTGGGTATAGGTTAGATGATAATGAAATATTGTAACTGATCATATTAAAAAATGTTTAAGTGTTTATAGAAGGATACATACTGGTATAGAGGGAAACATCAACTTTATTCAAATTGCCATTATTTTTCACAGCAGGAATATTGGACAGAATATTGACAGACAGAAGAAAAATGCTAGAAGACACTTATGATTGTATCATAGTAAAACCAGTTATGATTATTGATTTTGCCAATATTTTGGCTACCGTTAGAAATGAAAAGGGGAAGATGGTTCAGAAGAAAGGTCCATGCATACACTACAATGAACATAGCCTGTGCCATTCACATCTATAGTTATATGCTAGGTTTTCACTTCGAGAAAAATAATTACTATAAGCTTTTTTACCATCAGATTTTTTGTGTCTGTGCCTGTTTAATCATGATCTGAAGAAACCAATTACTGCAAGTCCCAGAGTCCATTTCGAAAAGGGTTTGATCTTGATCAGATTCCAACAGAAATCGGGACTTGTGAAACAAGATATAGTGGGTTGTTACCATACTTTTTTTTCTTTTTTAATTCATGTTTTTGTTTTAGGACAACTGCTCTGAAACCCTTGTCTGGCTTTCTTTAAAAAAGCTGGGTATCTATGGAGCGGGATAGAAATGCAGAGAATAAATGCCCACCAGGACTCACACTGTTAGGTGTCATATCGCCAGTATTAGTTTTGTGTAACTTCACAAAAATAAGTGAATTCAGCACTGTAAACCTGCTTCTGGCTTGCAGCTGAATTTTAGGAAGCACGTAAGGTTATGAATAACCTAATTTTATATATTTTTTTAACTGTTTATTTAGCTACAGCAGCAGGTGTCTGTCTGAGTAAATAGTTAGAAAAGAAGTGACCAGTGAAACATACAATTCAAAACTAAGTGTGTCTGCACCTATGTGGTCGGCTATTGTAAGGTGATGCACAGGTTTTGTATAGTGTGGCATCCCAAACAGCCTGTTGTAATATATAAATTAGAGGGAGGGTTTGAATTTAATTTATTTTCAGTTACTTGTCCCATGAAAGTTTTGTACTTATATTTTAGCCTATGTTATGTGTTTAGTTGTTGTTGTGTTTCCTTTTTTCCTCCCATAGGAGAGGGTTTGAATAATATCCTGTTTAGGACTTTACTTGTTTTAAAATGTATATAAATACATATTTATTAGCTAGCTTGTAATAACTATAAATTAATTTCTACTATTGCATAATGAATAAATACATATTTACTTGTAACAGTGTAATTACTTTTTTTTTTTTTTATTATTATTATTTTGTTATTTCCTTATACAATTTTAGTATAAATAGTATTTTTAATTCTGATTATACATTTGTATTTAACTGTCCAGGACAAAACAATTCTGCCTTTCCTGAAGCTGTTGCTAATTGTTTTTAGTAATTAACTGACTGTATAAGCCAGGTGTGGCCAAACTTCCTGACCCTATGAGCTGTAAAGAAGAACACTTTTTTTTTTCTCTAAGAAGCTCTGGTAAACCTCATTTTTACTGTTCAATCTTTTTCAAGTTACTGTTTTTGTAATAGTAAACCCACACAACTGGACAGGTGTTTCAGCATAAAATATAGAATATTTACTAACGGAGCATTTATTACGTAGAAACACAAATAGCACCAGATTGCAGAACCAGTTTCAGTGGCATATCTACACAGTGCTGTACAGCACCTATAATCCCAACATGCAGCTTATTAAAGGTAAGTGCTAAACAAACAAAAACAATAACATGCACAACATGTTATAATACGGCTTGTTTATTGATAGATATACTGTATTAACATATGTGTAATAATATTCCTTGCTCGGCTTTGTTTTAAATATAGTGCTGGATGCTACAGAATGTTTTTCATGTTTTGTCATTAGAGAATACTGAGCTCAGATATCACAGCGAACCCAGCTGCTACGAGACTTTTGGAAAGTAAACACACTATTGCTGGACAATGCTTGGTGCTGATAGGATAGGTTAAAATTATAAGCACCCACCCTCACATTGCAATGCTTAGTGCTAATTGATTGAAATGCTAAATGCCAGCCCTTGCACAGCCCATTCATAACAATATTACAGGCAGTGCAGTTCAAGCAACACATTGCTCATAAGTTAACAAGAGTACAATTGTGTTCGGCCACAACAACAGCCCTCCCACTTCCTGCATCCTTAGGCTCCAAAATAAATAAATACATAAAAATGGATGTACCAAGTATGTGAAATGTACCTGTTCCAGACCAATGGAATTGCTGATATACTGAAATCTAAGAGTTTTCAGTATATCATGAGCTACATTGATAAATATTGAGTCGCCCTTTTTTATCAATCAGCATTTATTTCTAAGTGTTTTACTCATTCGGGGCGAAACATATCTAAATGTTTCTTATTAAACAAACTTGAGTTTATATTATTTGTAGGTACACACGTTTCAATATGAAAGCTGAACATTAATATCCCTTTTTTATCAATCAGCATTTATTTCTAAGTGTTTTACTCATTCGGGGCGAAACATATCTAAATGTTTCTTATTAAACAAACTTGAGTTTATATTATTTGTAGGTACACACGTTTCAATATGAAAGCTGAACATTAATATCAGCAAAGAACAACTAAGTTACATAGCAAATATTTTCACAAAAGAAAAATCAGGCTTGTGTGATTTTAAAATGTCACTTTTTGATATATTTACTTCTGCTTAATCTAAGTTAAAAATAAACGATTGTAGTGGGAATTAAACGTGTTCATGGCCCAGGAGCAACTTTCACTAATTTTGTATTCTATAACCCAACCTTATTTAATTTAATAACGATCTGATTCTCTCTTCCTCACCCCTTTTTCTTTTAATAATGATCTTATACTCCCTCTTCCTTAATATATTTTTGTGAATAATACATACAAAATACATGCCTATATTTAAGCATTAATATTTTGTGCAGTCGTCTCTCCTGACCGCCTGCCAAGTTCACATTCAACAACATTTTTTCTTACTGTTAGCTAACGTCAACCAAGGTGCTGACCTTGGGTCAAACCAATATGGTCTTGTAGGTAGACTTTATTGTGATTGTTTATAAATGTGGCCCATTCTCTAAATACTTTTCCATAGACACACTAAAGAAAGGTATGAGAAAGTAGAAAATTTTAAAGCAAACCAATGCCAAATCCGACAACATGTGGCCAATATAAATATGAATTACTTTCTTGGGGCAAAATATGCAGTTTGATACGTCAAACAGGGGAGTTCAAAGGGGGGGGGGGGGGGGGCACGTGCCCCTTCTGCCCCATGTGTCAGGCGCTATGATGTCCATAGCATGCAAAATTTGCTTGTCATTACATCACCTTTACTAAATGCCAAATGGAGCATCTGCTGACTGACGAGACGTGCTTTTAAAAGGTGTCATAATGACTTTTGAGGCTGCTCGCCTTGTACAGGCTAGAGTGTGTAAGCGATTTGTTGCAGATGAGACACAAAGGTTTACCATTGTTTGAGGATTTACTGTTGCAGTTCTTTCTGCAGCCGTGTCCTTTTTATTTATGTATTAGTACTCAATCCAGCTGAATTGCTTCTGACGGTTCTGCCTCATTCTCTCCTGTTTTCTGTTATTATTGTTTTGATATTAGCTTATACTGTGTGTTTTTTCCCCCTAATTATTTTTTGAACATACTTAACAGTATTATTTTAAAAACATTAAACAGATTATTACAATACATATTTGATTTTGGGATCTTTATTGACTGTATTCAACTAATGCTGGGGATTATTGTCCGAGCATGGGGGTGACTTCTAAATGACTCAGGCTAAAATTGTTTAAAATAATTAACTGTGTTATTTACCTTTTGCTATAATTATTAGCATAGCCCCACCTCAATTAAAATATAATGACATGTACCTCACGACACAGACATGTTTGTTGAAAATCCGCTTAAATCAGCAGGTACATTTAAAATGTTAACTTATTACAAAGCTATCACAGCAGTTTCCAAATTTATTTTTATGTTGCAAAAAAATTAGTCACTGATTTTTACAATTGTTTTATACTGTACCTACTGTTACTTTTAGAAAAGCTGTCATGTGCATGCTGTGTAATGTTTAGATGAATATAATCAACACTTACTGACTCACACTTTTAATTGATTCAGTTATAATTACATTTTTCACTGAACACCAGGCATTATTCTAGTGAGCATCATTGTATGTGTTACAAAATCAGCTTGGATTTTACCTTTTCAGGCTTTTAGAAAAAATACATTCATTAATTTTAAATGTGCCCAGTGAAACAGATTTCATCATATTCCCTGCTTAATTTAATGAAATACTTTAATGTATTGTTCTGTAATAAAGTGTGTATTAGTTAAAATTGTATTTAAACAGTGCATTGTTTCAAAAGTATGGTGCATATTTGAAGACATCAGATTAAGGAATACATAATATTAACATACAACACTTTATCAGTGGTGTTGTGCATTCTGAGAAGCTGCAAGAATTGTGCAACTTTTCAAATAAGTCCTTGGTTCTTTGCATGGTTCATCAACTGAAATACTGGTCCAGGATATTTGCCACTGATAAGTGGTGGAGGGGTTGAGGGTGTCTGGGTAGCCCTTCCCAGAGACAGTTTTGGACAATCTGACCTAAACGATAAAATGATATTTTCAATCAATAAAATAAACATAAAACATTGGTTAATTTAAAATGATATAAGTTTTCAAATAATTTATTATAATAATGTCATTTTTTTCTTTTTTACATTTATGTCAACCTATTTTGTTTATGTTGCTGTAAGTACTAATGGATCTTTGTAACGAGTATGGAATTTTTCCCGAATACAAGTGATATCCATGTCATTTTGCTATTACACGTACTTGGAACTATGTAAAAAGTTTACAGCAATTTTGTTGCAAAGCAAAACAATAGCATATCACCCATCCTGTAAGAACATATTTTTTCATCTTAAACAATATTCAATCCAACCAAAATTACCACTTATAATGAATCATCAAATATTTTAAAAGTGAGGCATCGGTCTTTGAATTCTAAAATGAGAACATTCTAAACACAGGTGGCCAAAGGGCGAAATTGAGATGATGTGATAGTTTTTACTAGTCACCATAGAAACCAAGCAACGGCACTTTTTTTGTTGATCGTAAAACAAGACAAAACAAGCTAGCAGATGCAGTGAAATTAAATAAAATGAAATGAAATAAATTGACCGTATTCACATTTGTTTGCGGGATCAATTTTATATCCCCTGATCTAAGAAGAAATGAATAAGTTTGTTGTCACAAGAGGCGATTTGAAGAGACAGCTGAACCCCAAGAAAAAAAAAAAAAAAACAAGAACTGTTCAGAGACAGTATAATGAGAGCTATCGGGCCTTTGGATTTTCATGGACAGGAGATGCTGTTTGCCCCTTACCTGAATGTCTCATCCGCAGAGAGAAGTTGGCAAATACTGTGATGGTAACAATTAAGTTAAAATGCCATTTGCAGACAAAACATCCATCCCTTGCGAACAAAGACATACAGTACTTCAAGAGCTGTAAAGAACAAAACATGAAGCAGACCCAACGTCTGATTGAGCGTGTGCGGGTATCAGATAAAGCTAGTTACCTGGGGGCTGAGCTTATAGCAAAATCAAAAAAGCCCCATACCATTGGTGAAAACTTAATCATGCCTGCATGTAAAGAAATCATAGGTGTGATGTTAGGAGCTGATGCTGTAAAAGAGATTCCATTCTCTGAAAAAGTTCAATGGCGAATTGACTACATGTTACCTGATATCAAAGAAGTGCTGCAAGAGAAGTTAGCAACAAGTGGAAAGTTTGCTTTGCGGATTGACACCGTCCACCGATATAACCTGACACTGCCAGCTGCTGGCCAACGTTCGGTATGTTGATTTTGTAAGGAGCCACCGAGTCATGCGACTAGTGAGGAAATATTTCAGGTAACAGATACTTACTTGAAGGAAAACAAACTTACCTGGGCCATGTGTTGTAGCATTTGCACTGACGGAGCAGCCTCCATGATGGGGAAAGTCAAAGGATTTGTCAGTAAGGTGAAAGCGCAAAATCCTGACATTCATATCAACCACTGTATCCTCCACCTTGAAGCTCTTGTAGCCAAAACACTGCCACCAGAGTTAGCTGCAGTTAGAGCAAGCCGTGAAAATCGTGAATTACATAAAATCACGGCCATTGAAATCACGTTTGTTCACTATTTTGTGTGCAGAGATGGGGGCCGAGCATCAGAGTTTACTGTTACACACCGAGGTGCGATGGTTATCGAGGGGGAAGGTTCTCTCCTGTGTTCATGAGCTCTGGAGAGAACTGACAGAGTTTTCAACAATGCATGAACTGCCTTATAAAGAGTTACTATCTGATAATTACTGGTGGACTAAGCTTGCATATCTCGCAGACATTTTCAGCCATCTGAATGAGCTGAATACTAAAATGCAGGGGAAGAATGAGACGATCCTGACCATCACAGATAAACTTCAAGGCTTGAGGTCAAAACTGGGCCTTTGGCAAGAGACAGTGGCAGGGGGTTCACTTGAGATGCTTCCACTAGCATTGTCAGCTGCAGACGCAGCTGTCAAGGTGCACAGCCTCATATTCAAACGTCTCAAAACTCTGCAAGAGAAGTTTGAATGTTACTTCACCTCTGCACATGTGGAAGACTATGACTGGATACGTGATCCATTTAGTTCACTTTCTTCCGATTCATCACAAAAGCTGACATTAAAAGAAAAAGAGGAATATGCAGAGCTACGGATGATCGCACAATGAAGCTGAAGTTTGGAGAGGTGTCTTTGAACGTGTTTTGGCTGACTGCAGTACATGAATATCCGACAATTTCTGACCATGCTATTGCTGTACTTTTGCCATTTCCGACAACATACCTCTGCGAGCAAGCATTTTCAACACTGGCATACGTAACAAACACCAGGAGGGAGCGCTTGTCAGTGGAGCAAGATTTGCGGGTGGCCCTCTCATCAACTCCTCCCTGGATCAAAAGGCTCTGCACACACCGGCAGGCCCAGGTTTCCCACTAACCAGGCAAGTTGCTATTTACTCTACTTTGCGTTTTGCTCTGATCCATCGAATTTCAATTATTTATCCGGTTCAATTATTTAATACAAATTATACTTTTAAAAATATTATTATTCTTACCATGTTTAAAAGGATTAATGAGAAACGCAAAATTTGAGCAGATTTTGAAAATGTGTCTGTGCTCGCTGTGGTGGATTTGAAACATTAAATGCATTTGATCCTTGTTTTAGCTTGTTGTATGCACTACGTTGCAAATCTCTTTAGTAAGACCATAACCATAGTAAATGTGATGTTTATGAGCAATCGATTCAGCTGAAAAAAGTCGTGTGCCGTGGAATTGTTTTTGTCTCATTGAAGTGTGCCGTGATACTGAAAAGGTTGGAAACCACTGGATTAGAGTACAGTATCCACCATTTAAACAGTCAGAGGGATCAGTATTAGGTCCTCTGCTATTCCTAATCTACATTAATGATTTAGATTCTGGTATAGTAAGCAAACTTGTTAAATTTGCAGACGACACAAAAATAGGAGGAGTGGCAAACACTGTTGCAGCAGCAAAGGTCATTCAAAATGATCTAGACAAGATTCAGAACTGGGCAGACACATGGCAAATGACATTTAATAGAGAAAAGTGTAAGGTACTGCACGCAGGAAATAAAAATGTACATTATAAATATCATATGGGAGATACTGAAATTGGAGAAGGAATCTATGAAAAAGACCTAGGAGTTTTTGTTGACTCAGAAATGTCTTCATCTAGACAATGTGGGGAAGCTATAAAAAAGGCTAACAAGATGCTCGGATACATTGTGAAAAGTGTGGAATTTAAATCAAGGGAAGTAATGTTAAAACTGTACAATGCACTAGTAAGACCTCATCTTGAATATTGTGTGCAGTTCTGGTCAGCTTGCTATAAAAAAGATATTGCTGCTCTAGAAAGAGTGCAAAGAAGAGCAAACAGAATTATTCTGGGCTTAAAAGGCATGTCATATGCAGACAGGCTAAAAGAATTGAATCTGTTCAGTTTTGAACAAAGAAGACTACGTGGCGACCTAATTCAAGCATTCAAAATTCTAAAAGGTATTGACAGTGTCGACCCAAGGGACTTTTTCAGCCTGAAAAAAGAAACAAGGACCAGGGGTCACAAATGGAGACAAAGGGGCATTCAGAACAGAAAATAGGAGGCACTTTTTTACACAGAGAATTGTGAGGGTCTGGAATCAACTTCCCAGTAATGTTATTGAAGCTGACACCCTGGGATCCTTCAAGAAGTTGCTTGATGAGATTTTGGGATCAATAAGCTACTAACAACCAAACAAGCAAGATGGGCCGAATGGCCTCCTCTCGTTTGTAAACTTTCTTATGTTCTTATGTTCTCTCGTTTGTAAACTTTCTTATATTCTTATGTTCTTATGTTATTGCTGGCAGCTGTTTATATCGGGCAAATATCGTTTGCCATTTGCAATTCCTATTGACTTCAATAACAAAGGTATTTAAACCATGCTAAGCACACCCTATATTTCAGGCAAACTTAGCTGTTTGTATCTCGTTATGTGCCATTCACATAGATTTAAATAACAAACACACTGCTTATTACTGTAGTAATTGCTCTTAATCCACAAATCAACTGTTTTCACCTTGTTACCTTACCATTCACATAGACTTCAATAAAAAAGGCAGCACTTTACTGTCATGTGAAGATCAATCACTCAGTCATTTGCACCTCGTTACTGAGCGATTACCCCTGTACTGTACCTTGGCTATTTAATCCCTTTACGCAGTGTCTGGTTTAAAGTTTGATAAAACAGCACTGACTGCATCAGCATGAAAATTCAGTGTGTAAATAAAATGTCTCTGTTAGATGCTGTGGGCTTGCTAAAGAATGCTTGGTCAGTCAGCAAACAATGCAATGCTTCTTCAAAAAAGTTGGGTTTTCTGTAGTTGAGGAGAGTGCTGATGAAAATACATCCGGAAATGAAACTCTGAAACTCTGATCCTTTGATCCACTTGTAACACTGCGGCGTGCTATGGAGAAGCATCCGGAATTGTGATTTTTTATAACACACTGACAAAGTTTGCTGTCCATACTTGTAAAGAAAGATCGTCCAGATGCGTATCAGAGTTCTTCACTGGAAACAGTTTGCAGTAATGTAGCCTACCTGTACTGTACATTTCAACACTTGCATGACTTTTTTGCACTTACTTTTTACTACATTCATGTTTTAACCCTTTTTTTATTAGTGTAATGAGTGTCTTAATAAAGATTTTTAAATGTTTGCTTTGTTTACTATACTTATGATTGGGGGGCATTTTTAATGTCAGGTTGTGTGGGAGTTTTATACTGTCCATTGCTTACTGCGGTCGAATCACGTTAATACAAACGGGCCTGTTCTAAATGGTGGTAACTGTATTAGTATTGGTTTCTGAGTACGATTATGATTACAAGTAATTGGTTCTCTGTTTTCTTTGTATTTTGCGCTGTATTTTACCAAGCTCTGTTCAGCTAGTAGTTGGCATTGGGGTTTGTGGTAGGTGAGTGCTGTGCGGGTGCATATTCGCTGCTGAGTGACAAGCAGGAGATCGAGAGATGGCGGTTGTAGTTGATATACCCTGCAGATGCGCAGGATTTATTTACATACAACAACACAGGAACAGCTCACGTGACACTACCAACCATGGTAAAGAACGGAGAACATACAACACAGTGTACGAAAACAAACACTACAAAAACTATAAAATAAAAGGTGCAGTGAAAATGGTGGCTTTACTCCTAATAAATGGAGCTAACGCTTATACACCTCTCTATACTTTAGGAGGGGATCTACCATCCCTGAAGTAATCTTAATTTCTGAAAATAAACCCCGACTCCAGCTACACACCCGGATGTCGGCGGTTTTGGCTTCTTGTTTAGGCTTCAATCTCAGTTCACCCTCACGCCGATCGGACTCAGCAAGGTTTTTAGATCTCTTTGTTCGGATAGTGGGTCGATTTTTCAGCTCATTGGCTTTGATGTTGCAGCAGCCCTGAGGTGCATAAATGGGACCTTTTTATACCTGACACCCCGCTGGAACGCACCTACCTGCTGATTTAAGATTCCACAGCTGGTAATCATCACACACAGTAGGCAGGCTTTCCCAGGTGCATCAGGTACTTCATTAATTATTTACAATCATACACTATGTACAATATTCACTCTTCATGTGCAGGGCTTCTGCCCTGCCACAGGGTTATATTATCTTTAAACTGTATGCTCACTTCATTTAAAAATTGTGTGTAAAGCTGATATAGGCTTTAATTAAATCATAGTTTATGCCTTTGCTATAACTACACTTTATAAACAAAACAATCATTTGTCACACTTTGTTACACTTAAACCAAGGGGGCCATGTTTGCAAGAAGTCTGATGCTGTAATTAAGGAATCTCACACTGGTATTCTCACACAAGTGGGCCTGTAAACTCCTGTGAACCTTATTTAACCACGAGGATTTTTATTTAGATTTTCCAACTAATCATAAGTACCTGATTAAAAACCACAGCTCTTCCAATCACTTTTACCTTGGAATGGAGGATTTCTTGTGCACTGTAATGTGGATCAAAAAGTTATGAGTTGAAAAAATAAACAAAATAAACACACGCTTATTTCATTTAAATTTGTATTTAACCAAAAAACCCACTGGCAACAGACCCTATATTTATGTTACAACAAACATAGGGGTAACACACTATGATGGTAGAACAGTATGAAGAGATTAATGATGTAAATCTTGCTAAACTGGCACTGGCCTATCCTCTCCAGGTATGCCACAATTGCGCATTTCCAAAATCTAGAAAAGTGTAGATGATATAATTCTAGAAAAAGAACACTACATTCAGGGTGCCAAAAGTTGTAAAAATAGCAGATGTCTCTGACATCCATCAAACCACAACGATTTACATATTACACTACAAGGTTTTACATAATCTTTCTTTTAGTCCTACAAATCTAAATATGTATAAATTACATGAGGGCTTATCACTAAGGTTGTGTTTATTATGCAAAATATAGTACATAATTTATAGGAAGGCATGAAGATTACTTTGCTTCCTTTCTGAAAAAGAACTCTATTATCTATGACATTAGTTGTGTAAAATATATAACTAATCATCAATGGACTAGACAAATAAAATATTTCAGTCCGTGTTTGGACTACATTGTTCCACAATCAAGTTTCCACAGTAACACACACCACACACACAACTATACATATATAATATATATATATATATATATATATATATATAATAAGATAATATATATGACTAATATATATATTGCTAAAATGTGTACGAATCTTTATTTTATTAAATTAGTGTGTAATCTTTATATTATTTATGTATTGCGTGTAGTGTTTTCTTTTTTTTTCACAACGTAACCTTCTGTGTTGTATACATCCTGTCAGTCACTAATGCTCTGCCCAATTAATTGCCTGAGCGGGAGAAAATTGGAGGTCCCTCACCTTTCTTGAGGGTGGCATAGTCAATAATTTATAATTCATAATTTACCTTTTGTTTATTAATAATTGAATTCAAGTATCGCGCTACACCGAAAACTTAAATCAGATTTCATTGATGCGGAGCAGTTTTTCAAAATGCACTCAGTCCACTGGATAACTGAGAAAAAAAATAAAAACAGTATTTGTTTTTACTTTAATCCAGTGAAACACATTCACATCAGTCAGATAAATTATATACATTGAATAACACATTTTGTAATGTTAACGAAATGTAAATATAAAATACCGTTCAAGCCATAAGGCAAAGTTTTCATTCTTACAAAAATTTGCTTCTGCGCGTCTTCATATATATATATATACAGTGCCTTGCAAAAGTATTCAGACCCCTGACCAATTCTCTCATATTACTGTATTACAAATGGTACATTGAAATTTCGTTCTGTTTGATATTTTATTTTTAAACACTGAAACTCAGAATCAATTATTGTAAGGTGACATTGGTTTTATGTTGGGAAATATTTTTAAGAAAAATAAAAAACTGAAATATCTTGCTTGCATAAGTATTCAACCCCTGTGCTGTGGAAGCTCCCAGTTTGCACCGATGAAAGAAATTGCCCTAACGAGGACACAATTACCTTACCATTGGCCTCCACCTGTGAACCATTAAAGTTGCTGTCACATTTTCTGGATAAAAACCCCACTGTTGAAGGATCATTGGTAAGGCTGTGAATCTGAAGGAAAATGAAGACCAAAGAGCATTCTACAGAAGTTAGAGATAAAGTAATACAAATGCATAGATTAGGGAAAGGGTACAAAATAATATCCAAGTGTTTGGATATCCCAGTGAGCACAGTTGGATCAATAATCAGGAAGTGGAAGCTGCATCACACCACCCAGGCACTGCCAAGAAAAGGCCGTCCCTCAAAACTCAGCGCTCAAACAAGAAGGAGACTTGTGAGAGAAGCCACAGAGAGGCCAACAATCACTTTGAAGGAGCTACAGAGTTCAGTGGCTGGGAGTGGAGTAATGGTGCACCAGTCAACCATATCAAGAGCTCTGCATAACACTGGCCTGTATGGGAGGGTGGCAAGAAAGAAGCCGTTACTCAAAAAGTACCATCTGAAAGCACGTCTGGAGTTTGCCAGAAAGCATGAGAGTGACCCAGCTGCGATGTGGGAAAAGGTTTTGTGGTCAGATGAGACCAAGATAGAGCTTTTTGGCCAAAACTCAAAGCGCTATGTGTGGCTCAAACCTAACACTGCCCATGCCTCAAGACACACCATCCCTACAGTGAAGTATGGTGGTGGCAGCATCATGCTGTGGGGATGCTTCTCATCAGCAGGGACTGGGCATCTTGTTACAATTGAAGGAAGAATGGATGGAGCAAAATACAGGAAAATATTGCAAGAGAATCTGCTTCAGTCTGCTAAAAAACTGAAGCTTGGGAGGAAATTCACCTTTCAGCAGGACAATGATCCCAAGCACAAGGCCAAAGCAACATTGGAGTGGCTCAAGAACAAAAAGGTGAATGTCCTACAGTGGCCCAGTCAAAGTCCTGATCTCAATCCCATTGAGAATCTGTGGCACTATTTGAAAATTGCGGTCCACAAGCGTCGTCCAACCAACCTGAACAACCTGGAGCAAATCTGCCAAGAAGAATGGGCCAAAATCACTCCGACACTGTGTGCAAAGCTGGTACATACTTACCCCAAAAGACTTAAAGCTGTTATTGCAGCGAAAGGTGGCTCTACCAAATATTAATGTGTGGGGGTTGAATACTTATGCAAGCAAGATATTTCAGTTTTCTATTTTTCTTAAAAATATTTCCCAACTTAAAACCAATGTCACCTTATAATAATTGATTTTGAGTTTAAGTGTTTTAAAATAAAATATCGAACAGAACGAAATTTCAATGTACCATTTGTAATTCAGTAATATGAGAGAATTGGTCAGAGGTCTGAATACTTTTGCAAGGCACTGTGTGTGTATATATATATATATATATATATATATATATATATATATATATATATATATATATATATATATATATATATATATATATACTGTAAGATAGCAGGGAGGGGGTTAAAATCCTTCCCTGCTAAAACATGTGAGAATGCACATTTGGGTGTTATTGGGCTAATTGTTTTATTGTTTAGTAATCCCCTGCACCTGGTGGTAATTGTAAATTAGAGCCAGGTGCAGGGTATTTAAGAGAGACAGTCAGTTTGTTTGGGGCTGCTGAGAGGAAGGAACAGAAAGTGTGCTCTGGTTCCGAGCAGCCAGAGTAAGGTACCATGTTCAACTGTGTTGTTATTGTGTTTCAGGTACCGGTAAACAGCTTAGCTCTCAGGGGTATTAGTTAAGGGAATCCTGACTGTATAGTTAGTGCTCCAAGAAGGAGCTAGGTGTTTGTTTTGTTTAATTTTCATCGGTGTGTTTATTAAAAAGTGCACGTCAGCACTAACAAAAGTTCCATTTCTGTGTCCTGGGTCTACGTTAAAGGGAAAAGAACCCATGCGAGCCTGTGTGGTGAAAGGCAAGTTAACATAACAATTGAAAACACCATCAACTGGGCCCTCCACACAGCAGCAGCCTTGAGCAGACTGGCTGCCTCTCCTTAAATACCCTGCACCTGGCTCTAATTTACAATTACCACCAGGTGCAGGGGATTACTAAACAATAAAACAATTAAACAATTAGCCCAATAACACCCAAATTTTAACCCCCTATTCTATATCTATATATATATATATATATATATATATATATATATATATATATATATATATATATATATATATAAGGTTGCTCTGATTAACAGATTAATCATACCACAGATTTTTTTCTTTGTGAACAATTACTTTTATTAATTTTGTTTTCCTTTCCCTCACCGCTTGGGAAGAGGTAAATGGGGTAGACAATACAGATAAAAACAAAAAAAATCACAACAATACACAAATGCAACATAATATCAAGACAAAAACAAGAATATTACTACAAGATACAATAAACTAATCAAATTAAAATATCAAATCAGTAATATATCTTAATTAATTGAATGAAAGTAATCCTAGGGAGAAATGCCATAATATGTACATCATCTTACTCAAACAACTGTGCCTTTTTATCGGCAGCAGTATCCCATGCTGCCACCATATTAGTGGTGGCTAAGTGTAGTCGAGTTGTAGATCTCTGTGAACTTCACAAACCGCAAAATATTGCCTTGTAATATTTATTTTAAAAACGAGCAACATCACTTAAAACCAAATGAGGTTCCTGCAAACATACAATATCAACCTTTTTGCTTAAAAGATAATCTAAGCACTGTGCTCTTTTTAAAGGATGATTGGCCCATCGCAAATTTAGGAATTAACCCTTTGCAGTCCTATGTCGGACCTGGTCCGACATCGCGAAAATCCCTTTTCCAGTCCGTTGTCGGACCCTGTCCGACATTGCCGAAAACCATGTTCTGTTGCGGTTAAGCTGAAAAAAGCTGAGGTAAGGTGTTCCCTAATCGTCTCTGATTGGAAGAAAGGCGGAGACAACCGAATAGACATAAACACACTGAGCAAAGCTGAACTGAACAGATGGAGACTGAGACGCACATAATGGCGCAGAGAAAGTCAAGGCAGCCTGAAGAACTTGCACAGATGAGGGATGAGTCAGAAAGTGCAGATGAAAGCAGTCTGGATGATGATTTTGATAAATCTAGTGACGAGGAAGTAAATATTTCTCTTACTGAGGACTCTGAGGAAAGTGACCATGAACCAGACCCGCAGCCGGAGGGTGAATGGAGATGCACTTCAGTAAGTGCAGATTCTTTCACAAAACTCCCATTTACTGTGGTAAATAAGGGATATCAAGGGAGTACTACTTTGAGGACTGCACTGGAGTTTTTTCAACTTTTTTTCACGAACGCTTTGTTTACTGAAATTGTAAATGAAACCAATAGACATGCAAGTGTAAAACTAACAGGACCGCTGCGTCATAATTCTATTTGGAACTCCTGGAAACCTGTTACGTTACCAGAGATGAAGGCATTTTTTTGGTGTTCTGCTGAATATGGGACTGAATGTAAAAACGGACATAAAAGAATATTTCTCAGAGGAATGGGCCGACAGAATGCAGTTTTTCAAAGATGTATTCAAGAGATCACGTTTCTTGCAGATCTTTTGGATGCTACACCTTTGCCCTCCCCCCACCCAGGTGCCTCAGGCTGCTTTTGTTAGCAGAGGACAAAAGGTAAGGAATGTGGTCAGCTACATAGACACAAAATGCTGTGAGCTATTTATCCCAGGTAGAGACATTTGCATTGATGAGAGCACCGTTGGCTTCAAAGGAAGGATTATCTTCAAGTGCTACAATCCTCAGAAGCCTACCAAGTGGGGGATGCGTGTGTTTGTTTTAGCTGACTGTGAAACTGGTTATGTCTCTGCTATTGTTCCTTACTTTGGTAGCCCAACAACAGACTCCATGTTGAGACCTGACATGCCATTTTCATCAAGAATTGTTCTTCACCTGTGTGAAACATTGCTGCAGACAACAAATGGACATGGATTTCATTTGTTTACAGACAGATTTTACACAGGTTATGACCTGGCCATGGAACTGCTAAAAATAAAAATCCACCTTACTGGAACAGTAATGGCCAACAGAAGAGGATTGCCAGTACCAGTGAAGCAAGGCTTCAAACTAAAAAGAAACGAACAGTCTCATTCAGCAAGGACAACAAGGTCATGGTGCTAGGATGGAAGGACAAAAGACTAGTGCTCATGATGAGCACCTTCCATGGCAGTGACTGTGAGAAGGTACAGCGCACTATCAAGAGAGGAGCAATTGAAGAGCTGGACAAGCCTTCAGTTATCTGTGATTACACCAGCAAGATGGGTGCAGTGGACTGGGCAGATCACTACTGTGCCAGCTATGCTTTCACAAGAAAGTCTCTGAAGAGGAAGATGTTCTTTTGGCTGCTGGAAGTAGCAATTGTGAACAGTGCTATCCTGTTCAATTTGATGAAGGTGGAATCAGGACAGCTACCTGTTCACCATAAAACCTTCAGGAAAGCCTTACTGATACAACTGGTGGGAGATGTGCGCAACCCTAGCTCAAGAAAACGTGGTCGTCCATCATCAACAGACAGAGAAGAAAGGCTGAATGGAAAGCCACAGAAAATGTGACAGCAACTTTAATGGTTCACAGGTGGAGGCCAATGGTAAGGTAATTGTGTCCTCGTTAGGGCAATTTCTTTCATCGGTGCAAACTGGGAGCTTCTACAGCACAGGGGTTGAATACTTATGCAAGCAAGATATTTCATTTTTTTTTATTTTTCTTAAAAATATTTCCCAAAATAAAACCAATGTCACCTTACAATAATTGATTCTGAGTTTTAATATTTAAAAATAAAATATCAAACAGAACGAAATTTCAATGTACCATTTGTAATTCGGTAATATGAGAGAATTGGTCAGGGGTCTGAATACTTTTGCAAGACACTGTGTGGGTATATATATATATATATATATATATATATATATATATATATATATATATATATATATATATATATATGTATATATATATATATATATATATATATACACACAGTACCAGTCAAAAGTTTGAGTACACTTGCTGGAAACTATTTTTTTTTTTCATAACTGACAATGTTTTACGTCGTATACGTTTCTGTAAATACTTGAAAATGAAAACACATGTTACAATATACAAAACAAAACATAAGGAGTATCAAAGCAATGTTCAAGAAAATTGAAAATTGTCTCTAAATCTTGGATTCCTCAAAATAGCCACCCTTTGCCTTAATAACAGCCTCACAAACACGAGGCATTCGGTTAACAAGTTTCAGCAGGAAATCAGGTCTGGAGACTGGGCAGGCCAGGTCATTAGATTGAGTTGTCCTTCACTTTCCTTCTTCGCCAGATAGTTCTTGCACAACTTTGAGGTGTGTTTCAGGTCATTATCTTGCTGAAGAATGAAGGACTGCCCAACTAGCTGTAATCCTGATGGAATGGCATGCCTCTGAAGTATGCTATGATAGCCATGCTGGTTGAGCTTGCCATGGACTTGGTAAAGATCACCAACTCTGTCACCAGCAAAGCAACCCCAGACCATGACACTGCCTCCTCCATGCTTGACAGTGGGAACCACACATGCAGAACTCATGCGCTCACCCTCTCTGCGTCTTACAAATACTCGGAGGTTGGACCCAAATATTTCAAATTTTGACTCATCGGTCCATACTCAAGATCCGTCTGGCCGACTTCCATTCCAAACAAGTCTCTTCCTCTTATTCTGCACTCTTAACAATGGTTTCTTTGCAGCAATTCTTCCAGTTAGGCCAGCTTCACGCAATCTCCTCTGAACAGTTGATGTTGAAACATCTGTACTTCTAGTAGCATTTAGCTGAGCTTGTATTTCAGGGGCAGTTAATCGCCGGTTTTGCAGACTTGTGACTCGAATTAACTTGTTCTCTGATTCTGAGGTCACCCTTGGCCTGCCTGACCTTGTTCAGTCCTCATGAGTACCAGTTTCTTCAAATCGTTTGATGGTCTTGGCCACAGCATTTTTCTGCTCCCTTACATTTAGGAATGACAAACTTGCAAAAAAAGAACGAACAGACTTTTCTAAACGGTAAAAGACTTAAATCCTTACATTGTGTGAACGTTTTATACACATTTCAGACTTAACTGACATGGGCTTCAGACTGAAATCCCCTTGCTTTGGGTGACCATTTCATTGAAATTGACAAGATTTACATTTTCATTTAAAAATAAAATTTTTGAATGCAATTCACTTATGATTATCAGCTTATATAAGTACACATATCATATAATGAAATATTAAGTGTTTATAGACAAGTTTATACAGTTAAAAGCATAGATAATCATGAAAAAACCTGGTTTCAAGCAGGTGTGTACTCAAACTTTTGACTGGCATATATATATATATATATATATATATATATATATATATATATTATATATATATATATAATATATAACCAAATTTTGTTTTTTGTACTAAAAACAAGTTTTAAAAAACATGTACTGCTGTTTTGTATAACCTGAACCTTTGGACTTGCACTGCTTTGTTCTTTTTTTAAGTGAAAATAAAGGCACGCGCCTATGGTGGTATAGGATGCCCCCTAACGGCCAAGGAGATTGCCGGTTCGAGTCCGGCTATTTCACCCTACCCCAACTGTGGATGGAGTTCCCACATGGGGTTTCCCACAATTGGCTGAGCACTGCCCCCGTGTGGGGAGGGTTTAGGTCAGCGACGACTCCTGTAGACGCCCCGGGTCGCGCCTGCAGGCCGTCCTGTAAGTTGCCCAGAGGTTGCGTGGTCCTCCGACGCTGTAGCTCTGGGTGGCTACATGGTGGGCCTGCAGAGTGAAAAGAAGCGTTGACATATGCCTCCTGCACATACACAGGAGAAACTGAGATGACACTCCATCGAACTTTATTCTCTCGTAATCCAGCTTGAAATAAAATACATAGGCTGTCCAGGTTTGGGGAGAATATGTAAAAAAAAATTCCAAATAAAAAAAAAAGAGATAAAGATCAAGAGAGTGAATGAATGAAAAAGATGTAACACTCAGAGAGCAAGAAAATATGACATGGGGAAAGATCCCTTACTCAGCACTCATCATGTAGCAATATCATATAGGACAGCACATAGTAATGACAAAAATGCAGCAAAATAAACGGATGGGATCATGGTTACAAAAATTTAAGGTGATAAAGAAAAAAGGCACAGGGAGCACATTGGAGACCCTCTTACGCGCCGAATGCGCGGTCCACCCCCCTTCCCAGTGTGTGGCAAGGCGTCACTATTATGTGACACAGGTGTTGTGTCACGCTGTCAGTGCGAAGTCTCTCCCTCGAGAGGGACTTGTCCTATTGTCTGTTTCCCATCCAGTCTTACTGCACCCCGGGAACAGAATGACGTGGGCTCTTGTCCTATCCACGTATCACCTCAAACTCCTGCAAGTTACAGAGGAATTTCAATTTCCTATCCTCCAAAGAAAACAAAGGTGGATGTAAAAGACCCAGTTTGGAAGGCTGTAATCACCTTGGGGAGGAAAGCAGGGTTTGTATGCAGTGACACCCTGCTGCCATCATCCCAAATACTCATACAGGAGCTGTGCACCGACAGCGCCTGTAGCTCACTGACCCGCTTTGCGGAGGTGATAGCCAAGAGGAAGGCTGTCTTCATAGACAGATACTTCAACTCTATGGAGTGTATGGGCTCAAACAGGGCCTTCGTGAGAGACTCCAGTACAATATCAAGGCTCCATTTGGGGAGAACAGCCCTCCTTGGAGGGCATAACCGCTGAGCACCCTTGAAAAAATGGGTCACTAGTATATGAGCATCCAGGGACACTGAGTCAATGGGGACATGGCATGCAGATATGGCTACTAGGTACACTTTCAACGTTTTGGTGGATCGACCTGACTCTAACAGATCTTGCAGAAACTGCAAAATAGTTGCTGTAGAGCAATAATTGGGGTCATTACCTCTGGTCATGCACCAATTTTGAAAATACTTCCACTTACATACAGTGGTTCTCAAAAGTATTCACCCCCCTTGGACTTTTCCACATTTTATTGTGTTACAACATGGAATCAAAAATGGATTTAATTAGGAATTTTTGCCACTGATCAACACAAAAAAAGTCCATAATGTCAAAGTGAAAAATAAAATCTACAAATTGTTCTAAATTAATTACAAATACAAAACAGAAAATAATTGATTGCATAAGTATTCACCCCCTTGAGTCAATATTTGGTAGAGGCACCTTTGGCAGCAATTAGAGCCATGAGTCTATTTGGATAAGTCTCTACCAGCTTTGCACATCTGGACTCTGCAATTTTTGCCCATTCTTCTTTGCAAAATTGCTCAAGCTCCGTCAAGTTGGATGGGGACCTTTGGTGAACAGCAATTTTCAACTCTTTCCACATATTCTCAATTGGATTGAGGTCCGGGCTTTGACTGGGCCACTCCAGGACATTGACCTTTTTGTTTTTAAGCCACTCCAGTGTGGCTTTGGCTGTATGTTTGGGGTCATTGTCCTGCTGGAAGATGAATCTTCTCCCAAGTCCCAGGTCTCTTGCAGACTTCAGCAGGTTTTCCTCCAGGATTTCTCTGTACTTTGCTGCATCCATTTTGCCCTCTATCTTCACAAGCTTTCCAGGCCCTGACACAGAGAAGCATCCCCATAGCATGATGCTGCCACCACCATGCTTCACGGTAGGGATGGTGTTCTCAGGATGATGTGCGGTGTTAGGCTTGCGCCAAACATAGCGCTTAGTGTTGAGGCCAAAAAGCTCTATTTTGGTCTCATCAGACCATAGAATCTTCTTCCACTTGGTCTCAGAGTCTCCCACATGCCTTCTGGCAAACTCTAGTTGAGATTTGATGTGAGTTTTTTTCAACAATGGCTTTCTTTTTGCCACTCTCCCATAAAGGCCAGTTTTGTGACGCACCCGGGCTATTGTTGCCGTATGCACAGTGTCTCCCAGCTCAGCCGTGGAAGACTGTAACTCCTTTAGAGTTGCCATAGGCCTCTTGGTGGCCTCCCTGACTAGTGCCCTTCTCACCCGGATACTCAGTTTTTGAGGATGCCCTGTTCTAGACAGATTCACAGTTGTGCCATATTCTCTCCATTTCTTAATAATGGACTTTACTGTGCTCCGGGGGATATTCAATGCCTTGGAAATGTTCTTATATCCTACCCCTGATTGGTGCTTTTGAAGAACCTTATTCCGGATTTGCTTTGAATGTTCCTTTGTCTTCATGGTGTAGTTTTTGTTAGGAAATGTACTAACCAACTGTGGGACCTCCCAGAGACAGGTGTATTTAACCTGAAATCATGTGAAACACCTTAATTGCACACAGGTGGACTCCATTCAACTAATTATGTGACTTCTAAAGACAATTGGTTGCACCAGAGCTTATTTAGGTGTGTCATAGAAAAGGGGGTGAATACTTATGCAATCAATTATTTTCTGTTTTGTAATTAATTTAGAACAATTTGTAGATTTTATTTTTCACTTTGACATTATGGACTTTTTTTGTGTTGATCAGTGGCAAAAACTCCTAATTAAATCCATTTTGATTCCATGTGGAAAAGTCCAAGGGGGGTGAATACTTTTGAGAGCCATGCTCCAGTGAAGGAGGCCCTTCCTTCTGGAGTGCAAGACGTCTGACACAACTGCTTCACAGTGGAACCTGTCCAGTCTAGATCCACGGGGGCCCCCCGCCTGGCTGACCGACTGCTCCATGTACAGTCGCTCCGGGCCGGCCCGGCCGTAATAGTCGGAAATTGGTACAGCATCAGTTGTGTAGTGGGCCCCATCACGTGTCTTACGTGGCACCACCTCTGTGTCCGTAGCTCACCACGTCATCCGATAGTCCCCACGTGCTGCACTCCCTTCAGCGCGGTGATCAACGTGGCCCTGGACCGCCACTATCACACCGAGAACTGGCGCACCGTGTAGCATATACCACGTCGAACACATCTGATATGCTCTCCTTTGTGTTAGACAGGAAGAAAAAGTCCCACTTCTTCTGTTTTTTGTTTTTTAACTGCAAAGCAATTGCAAAAACACAAAATTCACGCTAAGGTTAACGTTTTGTGTCGTTTAAGTCGACACCCTCTCTTTGTGTCAGTGGTGTGGTTTATCCACTCGACATTGTTAATACCAAATACAATTATGGTTAGTGTGGCTGAATCCACCTGCTAATTCAACTCAACAGCAAGCACAGTTGTCGTCTCGGTCGTCGGACCCAAATCACACTCTTTAGTGTGAAGAATTTTTTTATTAATAAATAAAATTTGTGAGTTCCGACACTCAATCACCATCGGCAACGTGGGTTGCACCCACACTGGCGCCCAACACCGCATAAGTGACTGTAGTCCTCTATCTTCAAAGAAACTTTGTGGTGACCCCACGTGACTTTTGCCCAAAACGGTCGTCTCCAGCGAGAACACCATGGCCTGAATAAGAACATAAGAACATAATAAAGTTTACAAACGAGAGGAGGCCATTCGGCCCATCTTGCTCGTTTGGTTGTTAGTAGCTTATTGATCCCAGAATCTCATCAAGCAGCTTCTTGAAGGATCCCAGGGTGTCAGCTTCAAAAACATTACTGGGGAGTTGATTCCAGACCCTCACAATTCTCTGTGTAAAAAAGTGCCTCCTATTTTCTGTTCTGAATGCCCCTTTGTCTAATCTCCATTTGTGACCCCTGGTCCTTGTTTCTTTTTTCAGGCTGAAAAAGTCCCTTGAGTCGACACTGTCAATACCTGTCAGCACACAATATTCAAGATGAGGTCTTACTAGTGCATTGTACAGTTTTAACATTACTTCCCTTGATTTAAATTCAACACTTTTCACAATGTATCCAAGCATCTTGTTAGCCTTTTTTATAGCTTCCCCACATTGTCTAGATGAAGACATTTCTGAGTCAACAAAAACTCCTAGGTCTTTTTCATAGATTCCTTCTCCAATTTCAGTATCTCCCATATGATATTTATAATGTACATTTTTATTTCCTGCGTGCAGTACCTTACACTTTTCTCTATTAAATGTCATTTGCCATGTGTCTGCCCAGTTCTGAATCTTGTCTAGATCATTTTGAATGACCTTTGCTGCTGCAACAGTGTTTGCCACTCCTCCTATTTTTGTGTCGTCTGCAAATTTAACAAGTTTGCTTACTATACCAGAATCTAAATCATTAATGTAGATTAGGAATAGCAGATGACCTAATACTGATCCCTGTGGTACACCACTGGTTACCACAATCCATTCTGAGGTTTTTCCTCTAATCAGTACTTTCTGTTTTCTACATGTTAACCACTCCCTAATCCATGTACATGTGTTTCCTTGAATCCCAACTGCGTTCAGTTTGAGAATTCATCTTTTGTGCGGGACTTTGTCAAAAGCTTTCTGGAAATCTAAATAAACCATGTCATATGCTTTGCAATTATCCATTATCGATGTTGCATCCTCAAAAAAATCAAGCAAGTTAGTTAGACAAGATCTCCCTTTCCTAAAACCATGTTGACTGTCTCCCAGGACCCTGTTACCATATAGGTAATTTTCCATTTTGGATCTTATTATAGTTTCCATAAGTTTGCATATAATAGCAGTCAGGCTTACTGGTCTGTAATTACCTGGTTCAGTTTTGTTTCCCTTTTTGTGGGTCGGTATTACGTTTGCAATTTTCCAGTCTGTCGGTACCACCCCTGTGTCAAGAGACTGCTGCATGATCTTGGTTAGCGGTTTGTAAATTACTTCTTTACAGCACAGGTAGACACAGTCACAGTTCAAGTGCACATTAAAGTGCTGAAAATAATATTCCTTAACCAAGGTGAAAGAAAAAGAGAAAATAAAACACAGTAATAACCCTCCAAACAAAAGGTGCTTCTCCTGACAGTGTTCCTGACGCTATTCCCTCTCTATAACTCTTGGGGTTGCCCAGACTTCCCCAACTAATCCTAAACGTCCCACTCGGGTACTTAAAAATTGAACCAATTATTTGACAGCAACTGTCTTCCTCAGCCATACTTGCTTGCCCCTTTTCTTTCTCTAGACATTGGCGTTCTATTATGGTTTATAATCCATGGTTTGTTTTTGTTTTTCAACACAGCTCCCGCTGCTTTCCTAGAAGGGCAAGAGTGAGAAAATAGCAAAGTGTTCTTTTTATAGGTTTAGCGACCCCCCCCCCAAGGCCCACCTCCCGACCACTCAGACAGAAGGAGAGACAACACATCCTCACTCAACCTCTCCGTGTCACTGCCATGATTGACAAGCAGATCCTATGTGGCTGCTGACCTCCCCTGCAGGATCGTGCACGCGTCAGATAGCAAATCTACCCAACCTGGGGGCCAACCATTCACATGGTTTTGTTTCTGCAGTTTTGATGATTTCCAGCATGCACTCAGTGACTCAGTATTGCCAACCACACCTCTGCAGAAATCATGAGACAAACTCTTAGAAATCAAGAGATTTGGCGTTCGATTTGCCAGATTTTATTTTTCAAAACATAAACCAATATTTCATTGCTAAGACACCACCAATATTTTCAGTTGCTTTTTAACCTTGTTAACAACAGCTTATATTGATTCTATAACATCTCAAATCTCTTACAAACTTCTATTAGTGCTTCTCAAAATGCATAACAAAATCATACAATCCAGATCACCATTTAACATTACAAACAACATGATCTATTATCATAAGCTGCGATGACACCTACTGGATTGTTGCATGTTTAGCAATATGAAGGAGCTGGAAAGCAACTGCTTCTGTCTGGGTTGAATTTGCATCTACAGTGCTTGCGCTTCTTTGAGTTTTCCGCCATGACTAACGTGTATCTTTCAAAAAGCAGAAAATCCAGAGAACCAACAGTACTGTCGAGAGTTTGTGAGTAGGTCTTAATTTAACTTAGAAATCAAATGTCTCGTGATGAATTTGTGAGAGTTAATAATACTGGTGACTTTTGTACATTGATGAAGACACCAGTTGGCTCACATAAATATACATTCTGAACTTCAAAGGAATTCTGACTATATATAAAGATCTGCCATTGTTGCATACGGAATGGAAGTCTGGCCTTAACAGAATGATCTTTGCAACAGTCTGGTAATCGTACAGTTCCTTCAATACACTCTAACAGCTCTGTGGTCTAAAAAAATGTCATAGTACTGATATAGTGAAAGAATATATTTATGCTTTTTTATGTCATTTTTTGTTCAACCACAGAGGAGGTCTGGTGGCATGTAGCTGTGTCCTATTACATAAAAATGTGTTGCGCACTTTGGAAAATCTTGCTTTTTGTCTGGAACTTTTGCAGGTCACATATGACAACTGACAATAGCCAAAGCTTAGTTGGTGGGTGTGTCGGAGTGTCCCGTCCCTTTGTGTTTATCAGTGTTTTATGTTGTATGTAGTGTGTTAATGTTGGTGTTTACGTATAAAATACACGGGATATAAATATGGGTTATGAGCATGAGTGTTATAAAGTATAATTTGTATTTAGACACAAGGATTGCACAGCACTTCACGTGCAGGTAAAATGTAATAATATGTGAGCAAGGGGAATTGCACTTTTATTAATTCACGTGCAGTTGTACCGAGACGCCAATCGAATGATTGATTAGCAATCGAGTCCCTGTACAGCTCCATAAAAGCTGCATGTTTTCACACACTCGGGGTGGTGTGTTCATGAGTGGAGAATGGGAGAGAGAAGGAGAGAGTCTATTCCATTAACAATTGTTATTTGGTGCTGGAAGCTCCAGCACGGTAGTTGTTTTCTGTCCGTCCACTTTGTATGTTTGTCTGTCTATTTACTTTGGCCAACGCGCCCTTTATTTTCAGTCATGTGTTTTGTTTAAATCTTTTGTTTGTTGTTATTATTTTACAATAAAACACTGGACGGCGTAGTGTCTCAGATTCACGGCCATGCATCATTGTTTGGAGTCTGCATTTCTGGTCTGCCATCACCCAAGGTCAGATGAAACTTGATTTGCTCCATGACCTCGATCTCTAACCAAGCATATATTTCAAGATTATCTTTATACTGTTTATTTTTTTTGTTTTTTTGCCCCATTCATAAATGTCAGATTGTAAAGCCAAATCTGATGTGCATAAAAACCTACACTCATTTTTGGCAGGGGCTGGTTCTGCAGCATGTCAACACAAACTACACAGGTGCCTGGGGAATGTTCTCTCATTAACTGGAAAAAACTAATTTTGTATGTACCATGTGTAACCTCAGATCTGTGATTAATTGTTGTTTCTTTGCAGCAATTGTCTTTAATTTAATTGTGTTTCTCATTATTTTACAGTGAGCAAATATCCTGCCAAGGATTCCCAAATCCCAAATTAAATTATGTGTTAAAAAATCTATAAAACTTTGAATAAGAAGCTATTTCAAGTTTTATTTGCCCATATTTTTTTCCATTCTCTCCATTTTCAAAATGCTCAGTACTCGTGATAGATAGCTCCAGACCATTTATTCCTTGTCATAGTGACCCTCTCTACATTTGCAATGTTTTATCCAGTCAACTATTGAGTTCATTCACTCAAACATTACTATAGTAGTAATAGTAACACAGTCACGAGTCAGCTGTGACCTGAAAATCTCTTGTGAGAGAAATCTCTAGGTACACTATACGATGTTAAGCACCTAGGAAACTGGAATGGTGCACTCTCATAGTAGTGTCCAAGCGATACTTATTTTGCACTGTGTTATATTGTGTTAAATGGTTTTTACTCAATAGAGTATAATCGTAAATCTCGAAAACTACTCACTTCTAAATCTTTTGTAGTCATTTCTGTACTACTTTAGTATAAATACATGTTAATTTGTATTCATATGTTGTTTTTTTCTGACTTTATGTGAACGAAAAGACACACATTTGCCAGTTTTCCCATTGGAAATAGTGATATTTTGAAATATCACTGTCCTGGTCACAAAAGCAAAGTTTGTGGGGAATAATAGCCATTTTCTATACTTTTGAGGCATAAGCAATTAGGAAATAACACTTACTACCCAGGAACAAAACATAAATAAAAAAATTGTTACACGATGTAATCTTACAGTATTTTTCAACTTTCAACTCACCTTTAATATCAGCATCTGTAAGACAGGCAGCTTGACATCTGCTATTACTGTGCTGTCAAACACTTTGTGGAAACTTCCCTTCACACGTGTATTTTACACTTCTTATTCTTCCCCAAGTAGTTAGGATCACAGGTTTGACTTTCATTTATCAAAGTTATATAATTAGAGTGTGAATTTTTCTGTTTTTATTTTGTTTTAGTTCAGAGGTGTTTTTTAAGTTTTTATTATTATTTAACAAAATCAGTTATTTTCGGTTATTAAAAATAAACACCACTCAAACACATACATTTTCAGTTAATATAATACATTGCATGTAGGGTTCATTCATACATATACAAAGTTTAACTTACTGTGTTGAAGGGAGGATGTCCACATTTAGGATTCAGACAATGTAGAACTGGATGCAGTTTAAATCCGAAAATTGTAACATATTCCATTTTATGCCCCATTCCCCCCTCTTATCTGTCACACTACAGACTAGTTCATGTTTTTTTTTTTTTACTTTTTTTCAGCCCACCCCAGCACATGACTATACTGTACTGTAGTAATCTCAGCCAGCATGCAATAAGTTATTTACATTTTTTACTAAGATTAAACATTCAGCATGGTACTCTAATTAAGGCTTGATATTTATGTAGCTATAATAATAATAAAATAATAATAAATAATAATAATAATAATAATAATAATAATAATAATAATAATAACAATACTTGGGCAGTCATTGTACACCAGAAGCACTTTAATATACATTAGCAGAAGCATAACTGTACAGCAGTTTTAAATTTACAGTCACTTTTTTGGTTCGTCATTGAATAAAACCTTGCTAAAAATATAACTGTAAACATAAGAAAAGGTTAAGGAAACAGTAAAAACAGTGTTTTGTAAAATATATTGGTGCATCATGAAAGCTTGATTGATTACACTGTGTAACAATTTTTTTTATTTTTTTGGTTCCTGGGTAGTAAGTGTTATTTCCTAATTGCTTATGCCTCAAAAGTATAGAAAATGGCTATTATTCCCCACAAACTTTGTTTTTGTGACCAGGACAGTGATATTTTGAAATTTACCTATTTTCCAGAGCATTCCAGATAGATTCAGTGCTGTGTAAACTTGGAGTAACTTCTAGAACTTTCTAGAACTTTCCAGTAATATAAATAGTAGTATAAATACAGGGGCCTTAAGCCCACCAGTTCTGTTTAGTTCCAGCTGCCTAAGTGGATACATATCTGCATTTTTCTGAGATGACATCAAGAGGCTGCAATGGTGGCATTCCTGATGGGTCTCCAAGGCGGTTTTACTAAGTTTCCTTGCTATCTTTGCCTTTGGGACAGCAGGTACACCAAGGCACACTACCACAGGCGGGACTGGTCACAGCGGACCGAGTTCTCTGTGGGGAGGAACAACGTCAAGTGGGAGCCACTGGTGGACCCCCGGAAGGTGCTGATGCCACCACTGCACATCAAATTGGGCCTTATGAAACAATTTGTCAGAGCTCTAGATAAGGAGTTGGCAGCCTTCAAGTACCTTCAAGACTTCTTCCCTAAGCTGTCTGAGGCAAAGGACAAACCCGGTGTCTTCGTTGGACCACAGATAAAGAAGATCTTGGAGTGCAATGAATTCCCCAAGAAGCTCACTAGTAAGGAGAAAGCGACTTGGAACAGCTTTGTTGCAGTGGTTCGGGGCTTCCTGGGCAATCACAAGGCCGAAAACTATGTGAAGCTGGTTGAGACTCTGGTGAAGAACTACGGCACAATGGGCTGTAGGATGTCCCTCAAAGTCACATATCCTTGATGCTCATCTTGATAAATTCAAGGAGAACATGGGAGCAAGGCAAGTGCTTCCACCAGGATATACTGGACTTTGAACGCTGCTACCAAGGACAGTATAACGAGAATATGATGGGAGACTACATTTGGGGGCTGATTCGTGAAAGTGATTTACAGTATAATCGTAAATCTCAAAAAACTACTTACTTCTAAATCTTTTGTAGTCATTTGTATTACTTTAGTATAAATACATGTTAATTTAGATTCATATGTTGTTTTTTTCTGACTTTATGTGAACAAAAAGACACAAATTCGCCCGTTTTCTCTTTGGAAATAGATACATTTCAAAATATCACTGTCCTGGTCACAAAAGCAAAGTTTGTGGGAAATAATAGCCATTTTCTATACTTTTGAGGCATAAGCAATCAGGAAATAACACTTACTACCCAGGAACAAAAATTGTGTTACATAGTGTTATATACGTTAGAAGAACTAACAACAAACAAAAATATAGAAATTTGAGATTTATTTTTTCCATTACTGACCAGGGATGCTATATTTCAAGAATGTGTTTTTAATGATTAAGAAAATACATGCAAATATATCCTTTTCCAACACTGGTTTAAAAAAGTATGGTTGCATCTTTAACCAAGCCATTTTATAACATACTGTTTAAATGAGTAACTACTGTTGTTCACTGGAAAGCTGAAGCCCATTGACTCCACTGCACTGGGGTATTTTTTCTAAAATGTATTTTTCTCTTATGATTGAAAATCTGCATTTTCCCCATAGGAAACACATTCCTACCACCCCTGTTGATGAAGCTATAATTAGGTCCCAAAGGTTCTTGAACAGCTGTTCTATTTATTTTATTTATTTTTTTAAATATGTGCTAAAATGTACATAACAATTGGGTGCTGTTATATCTATCAGTTATTCCAAGCAAAACAGTTTACTACACTAAGCAGAAACCGATATTGCTCACACTTACAGACTCACACATAGCATATACTGTATACTCATTTAATTCATTATGATAAAATAGTTTCATTATGGTTAAATGCAAATTGAGTCCAAGTATTTTAAAAGCTATGTTACATAAGCATACATTTTATGAGCTTTCCAGTGCTGTAGGTTTGTAATGGTCCATGGCACTCCAATAAGTCAACAAGGAGATTTAAAAGAAATGTCTCATTGCTTTCATTAATGCTATTTCCAAGTATGCTGGAGATCATGGAAACCGTTGATTAGTTTTTGGCTGGCACTTATCCCGATATTATTTCTCATCTTTTCACATTTAGCCTAGATGTCTGGCTAATAAAACATACAACTTTAATAATTACAAAAATACAATAACTGGAAACCTTTTTTAAATGTAAATGACTATTTAGAGCACATTTGTTATAGTGTTTTGATTATTACATTTTGCAAGTTAGAAATGCAGTTGATTTAGTGTTAGACAGTACTGTATTTGTAGGTGTAGTTGTAAGTGAAATAGTAACATGCTAATTAAATGTATATTCAAGACAATAGTAAAATGAACTGTAATTCATGAGTGTTTTAAAAAACTGATACAGTGGGAAGGATTCACTGAACATGTTAGCTCTTTGAAAATGGCAAGCAAGGTAAGAAGTAGGTTGCAAAGCACTATGATTTTAAGCAGTGGGTCTTTTTTTATCTTGACTGCAGCAAATTAAAGCAGATCACAAGGTATATTAAGACTAGTGTATCTACAGCAAATCATCTGTTGCTTTTTTGCACATTTTTAAGACCCTTTTTTATTTATAAACCATGTGTAAATGTGTCTATGTAGAACAATTATTCACAGTACTAGCAGGTAATATCTTTTGCATTGCATATTTTTTTCTTTAAATCGACTTAGACTGCTTGAACATAAACTGTCATTACAGTCTGTTGGGATTTTATTAGGGAACCATGGAACATTATTTTGCTGAGACAATGATTAAAGACAATTTCCAGTACTGAAGTGAGTGGCCATTCTCGTTCAGTACTGTAGATACTGTAACTATTCTGTAACTATAACATATTTAGGCCGAAAACAATGTTTCTAGTTGAGCTTCAAAGCATCTCATCTAGCTTTTGTTTTGATAGGGGATGACAATTCAATGACAGGAATTGAGACCTAATTCCTTACACTTTTTCTGCTGGCTGCATGGTGGAGGAGCCCATCCAGAGCTACAGTCCTGTCACCATGCCAGGTTTCTCACTTAATGGATTTCCTTAACTCCTCTTACCCTCCTGCATAAATCCTACCTTAAGTTCCCTCCCCCATTGACTGGTTTTATGGGTCATGCTTAGCTCGTGATAATCCCACCCAGACTACCAACCAATGTAAATGCTGCAGTGTTGATAGCAAAGATAAACTGCACTTTCAAATTAGGAATTTTAGACACTCTGCATTTATCTGAGTTTAATGAAAGTTAAAATTAACATTCATGTGGGATATATGGTATAGTAAAATAAATATAACCACTTAATGTTTAAACACTGTAATGTTTTGCTTTTGACAGCATTCTGCCTATTAGGTAAAGTGACAGTGTTGGTAGCCTATTGCCTATTCAATATGCTTGAATCATATCTCTATATAAACTTGCTTTTTGTTCACCACTGCACCACCTGTTGGTCTTTTAAGAACACATGAAATACAACCTATTGCAAAAGCTGACATCATAAGGCCTGCTTTGATATTGATATTAATAAAAACCCTGTCAAGTGCCACAAAAGGTTTTGAAAAATGTGTGCTTGCACCTTTAAGGTAAATGGGATTTTAGAATGTGACATGTTTGTGTCGCAGTTGTATGAAGATTTATTCTTCTTCTCCCTACCATATAACAAAGTGAATGGTGCAGCACATTGTTTATCAAGCAAAACTAGCCATAAACCGTCCTTTGGATTGTACCACTTTTCATCAAGCAGTAAATTTAGTGCGTGAAATAATACTGCATTATGGGAAGGTAACAAAGAAGAAGATAGTAAAAGTCATTGTACATAGCCAAAGATACATTTTCGGCAAAGGTATTGATTGCTATTATAGGGTGTATATATTGTTTTTATTTTCTATTAATAAAGTTCTATGTATATATAAAGACTCTGAGGGGCATGTATCAGAGCAAAAATGATGATTGGACCGTTACAGTGCCTTTCCATACTGCCAGCCCTCTGGAAACAACGTTTAATGCAAAAACCCTCATAGCATGATTATGCGAGTGGTGCTTTTTATTTTTTTTAAATAAATAAATTATAAAATTGTAGTATTTTCTCAGAGTCTTGTTGTTGTTTTTTTTTCAACAAAAAAAAAAGATTTGATTTCTAAAAACATTAAGTTTTGCCAAACTTTTTCACGTTTTAAAACCAAATAGTAGCCCTAATATATAAAAATTTAATTGTGTATATATATATATATATATATATATATATATATATATATATATATATATATATATATATATATATGTATATATATATATATATACACACACACACACACACACACACACACAACAATTTTCTATGAAAATAAGGTAACATGTATACACTGATCTATTTTAAGTTTAACCACTCCAGCCCACTCCAGCAACACAATAGTAAAAATGACAACAGTTTTCATCCACTGAAGTTTGTACTAATCCCACAGCTTTTCTGTTCATATTTAAATTGAAGGAAAAGTTACTATCTAATGCACTATTCAATGCCCCCACACCAAGAATGATCAATGGGTTCTTGTCAGTACCCCAAGGAGGGCTGCATGTGAACCTATCGCTACAAAACAAAACATAGCCATCCTTAGAGATATTCGGCTCACCAGATCTAACAAAGACTCATCAGTTATGCTGCGCTGTGCTATTGTAAGGATTTTGAAACTCTTGCCTATATTGCCCTGGCCTTGTAGGGAGTAACTGGCATTTCATAACTCAGCAAGTGCAACTTTGACCTTGAGGGATGACAAAACCTTTGTTTCTGCTTAGAAAACTGGTTTGAGCCTATATATATATATATATATATATATATATATATATATATATATATATAATATATATATATAATTCAAAACAAAACAAAAAGTGTAGACAAAAAACACTGCTCATAGAGTATAAATAAAAGATTGAAACAAAAACAGGTCACGAACACAAAATATCCTGACACCCAAACAAATACCATGGTGGTCTACCTAGCACGAGTAGCAATTGCCTTCTTTGTTTTCATCTTACTTTTACTTTCGTGTTTGTTTTTTTCTGTTACATTTTTCCTGTCTCTCTTGCTCCTGTTCCTCCTTCCTGAAAACCCCACCCCAAACACATACACACAGACATGTTTATATACACATCGCCATCTCCAAATTAACAGCCAGTGAATTAGTTCGGGGATTTCCACATTCTACATGGGTTTAGTGGGATGGGGCTTTAATCCCATCCATGCTGCCAAACAATAACAAACAAAAACATTACTTTTTAATAAACACAAAACCATGGATTTTAAATCCTACTTGTACAACAATAATAAACACAAAATACATTTAAATCAACAAATCATATTAATCACAATACATTTAATTAAAAGCAGGGCTTTCCCCCACCCCCTCTAATTATGTGCAAGGCTCTGTTCCACCCTGCCACACTCCAAAGGTAGCAGAGGCACTGGACAATCTGGAAATGGCATTGACGCTGGCAGCGGCCATGCTGCCCTCAGTGTGGGACACTCCAGTAGCAGCAGCGGTGCTGCATACTCTGACAAGGAAACTGCTACAAGTGGAGGTGGTCTTCTCACCACCCCGCCCCCTTCTCTGTGGCTGGTGGCTCCCTCTTCTTGGGCTCTGGCCACAAAATTTCCAGCAGCGACACTGCTGCTGGTGGACACCACAAATCCCGGTGTGATGATGAGCAGGCATCTCTGGGACGTGCTGTGCAGGCATCCCTGGGCAGTGACGTGCAGGCAGCCCTGGACAGTGAAGTGCTGACCTCTCTGGCGATGGCAAACTGGCCTCTCCGTGCGATGGTAATTGATGGTTTGATGGCAAACTTGTAACGTGCTGGCCTCCCTGGGGGGTGTAGGCTTTGCAGCCCCAGGCAGTGCAGGTTCTGCAGTAGTAGGTGCTGCAGGACAGGGCAGGACCCTTTGGAAGTGACGGCAGGTACGAACCCTTGGGAGGCAATGGCAGCAGCAGACTCGGGAGGTAGCCCTAGCTCCTTTGGTGCTGGAGGTAGAAGCAGCGGGTAATCTTCCACTGGCGGTGGAGGCAGGAGCAACAGTTTGTCTCCCTCTAGTGGTGGAGGTGGGAGCAGCAGGTAGTCTCCCTCTAGCGATGGAAGCGGGAGCAGCAGGCAGTCTCCCTCTCTCTGGAGAATAGTACGGTTCTCCCTCGGTCACTAGAGACTGGTGCAGCTCTCCCATATCACTAGAGACTTGGGCTTCCCTTTCTTGGGCTGTGGACGCTTGGCCTCCCACCTCTTGGGCTGGATGCTCCAGCTCCCCCCTCTTGGGCTGTGGGCACTTTGGCTCCCCACACCTGGGCTGTGAACGCTTGGGCTTCCCCCTTCTGGGCACTGGACACTCGGACTTCCCCCTTCTGGGCAATGGACGCTCGGGCTCCTCATCCTCTAGGTCCATGTCTAGGTCTCTGTTCTACCATGCCACAGGCTATAACATAAATATCCACTTGACTTGTCAAGACACCCAGAATGCATTTTCAAAATACAAAAATCCACTTGATCATTCCATGAGTGGCTTCATGTGCGTTATATTACTTTTCTGTTGGAGTTTGCAGAGATAAAAACGTTTTAATGAACTATGTCTTGAATAAAAATTGCTGATGAGATATAAAAATAAGGTCCTATTGCAAGTGACCCTGCAGCAGCAGTTGTTGGTGCATAGTTCACCTAATAATAATAATAATAATAATAATAATAATAATAATAATAATAATAATAATAATAATAATAATAATAATAATAATAATAATAATAATAATAATAATAATAATAACACTAAATGAATAAATAAACAAATAAATAAATAAATATAACCTACAAATATAACTTTATCATTAGTCAGAGCATATTTGAACACTTGCAGTGCACATCATTTACACAAAGCAGATAAGTGTTATTTTCAGCTGACTCATCAGTAATGGATGACTAATTAATGAGACAGTACTTTAAGACAATAGACTATAATTATTTTAATAGGGGTATTGTGAATGTATAAGAACTCAATCGTACTGTTACTAATTGGCTAGGTCTTAGAAACAACATCTGCCACATGTTTCAAAGTTATACTGTACATAAAAAAGTCACAATTTGTAATTATGAAAACTTATTTTACATTATGTCAATGCATGATTGTATTTACTTTTAGAAAACTGAAATCACAAGCCCTTTTCTAAGTGTTATGTTTGAAACGTGTAATACTATAACTATTAACTCAGAGTGTGTCATAATATCATTCTATTTATGAATTTAACAGAATTGTAATATACAGAGTGGGGCAGCGTGACTTTAAGGGCAGGGTCATTCGCTTTCTCACAATAAACATAGTTGTAAAAACCCATGTAAACCTAAGCAGGAATCGTGCTTGTGGCTCACAAGATTTCAGCAGTCAAGATCTAGTTCTTCTGACTTAATATCACGTAATCTCCAGCAGAAAGGCCATACAAAACACACACACATACACATTGTACATTTATGAAATACTTCAAACTAGAACCACCACAGTTATACTCATAACCGCCAGTATATTTTAAACACCATCTATATTAAAATGAAAGACAAACTATCGGATACAACTTAAAAGTTTTATTCAAGCACATCATATCAAACATCTGCACAGCCGAAACGCTATATGTAAATGAACAATTAAACATAAAAGGGTTTATTTTCAATAAACATTTCATAATAAACTAGTGTGTAAATAGGTATATGCACAAGCACAACTGTAAAAACAAAAGTAGTTTTTAATCTAAAAGAAAAGTAACATATGATTTATCTTGCTTGTGTGTCACTCGCAGCACAGAATCCTGAGCTGCTGCAACCTGCAGTTTTCTGATCAAAATGTTTCTGCTGAAGTGCTGTTGCTAGCTTCAAGATGAAATCTCTTCTACCTTGTACAAAATGAAGGAATTGATGGCTGCCACGTCCAGTAGAGATAACAGGCATGTGTGTGTGTATATATGTAATATTGTAGGTTATATTCAACATTAAAAAAAAAAAAACATTTTTAAAAGGCAGTTCTAGTGTTAATGAAATGTAACTTTTAGAGGTTCCACAAACACACACTCACAGACATATAAATTCTAAGAGTATGTGTGTGTGTGTTTGTGTTGGAAAGGTAACCAGACAAACAAGTAGCTAATGTGTGGGGTAATTCAGAATGTGCGCAACAACACGTGAATTAATTTCTCATGTTAAATGTTTTTATCTTCACGGCAACGCATGAAGCACTCCTCACGATAACAGACACGGACATTTAAATATCCCCTCCCCTAAATAACTATGAATCATCTGCATTGGTACAGATGATTTTTTCCTAAATAAGAACTGCATAACAATGCATTTCCTGAAAAGTACAGCAAACAGGTTTTGAGGAAAACTGTCATGACTTGTGCATGTAAATGCTGCCCTTGACACTATTGAAAGAGGACAGGACACCTCATAAATACAGCTGACAGAGGGCGAAAAAGAATACTAGGATGTCTTGGAATGAGAACAACCAATGGGAAACACCCCACGTGGACTTGGGCACAGCCCAAAATAAACAAACCATCCAATCACAGGAGTAAAGAAAGGATTAGAAAAGGACAAGTGTGACATTCAAACAGGGCTCCCGACATGAAACCCAAGGCTCTTGACACACAAACAAATCTCTGATCTTTGACAATCTGAAGACCCAGCCTGCTATCTGCTTGAACAGGCATATTGTTTTCAGAAACTCTGCTACAAATGACTACTCTAGTGTTTGCTTTGGTGTGGGAGTCCGCACCATAAGACGTCTAAAATCCTAAAAGTACTTGTAATCAGATCTGTAACTTAGCTCCAATTAATCACCAAAGAAAGAGTTGGATGAACATTTGAAGTCGACAGAGATTGAAATGTATTCAGTCTTGTGTTAGCTAGCAGTACCGGAGTTTGCAGTGGAATATCCCAGATATAACCGGATGAAGAGTGCACATATTGGTGGAAGGATTGCCGTTACAGTGGAATACCTACATAGTTAATGACTCTTGTTTTTGCAAAGACATTTTGGTAAGGAGATGAAATGTGAGGAAAACAGAAACTGGAATCTGAACTTTCCCTTCACCTACAGGAGTGCCTTTGAGTACCTGTTTTGTTGAAGACATGGATCAGCTGAAGGATGAGCGAAAATCCTTTAAGTATTCAAAACATAGCATTTTATCCTGTTATGATCTCAACAATAAGCCAACCTTAAAGTAAAATTAATGTTTTGTTTGAGGTAGAATGCAAGAAAAGTATTATTGCTTTTAATTCATGCTTTGAGTTTATGAACACTATAGTAATTGTTTGTTGTATATGATTTATACAAATTGATGTGGGTTTTACAAGGCAATTATCATTCTGTCTTTAAGGCTATAATCCAAATAAAGCTGTCCTGGTAATAGATAATACTTGATAGGTAAAGAGAGTCTATATCTTGCAAGAGTGAAAATTGACTTCTAAACCAAAACATATATAAGACTGATTTAATAATGCTTTGATTATCAAATATTAACAAAAGTAAATATTTATGTTTCTAATGATACCCTTGTTAAGACTAACCTTCGTCTTAAATAGCTGTCTGGAGTGAGGTTGTAACCTTTATGGGAATCTCCAATAGATTGCTTATCAACTATCGGGAGTGGGGTGTCAATGTTTATATTTTCTTTTCTGTACGGTTTAGTTTAGTTAATTATTCCTTCTGTATTACTTTAGTTTAGTAGTTGCACCTTTAGTTTTTCCTTTATTTTTATTTCTAATAAAACTTTTCCTTTATATTAACTAGAAGCGTTGTCCAGTATGTTCAATAGAGGTGGGTCCTACATGATTTTGAATTCAAATAAGGTATTATATGAGTAGAACTTAAACTAGTCCAAATACAAATATACCTTGCACACCACAGCTGCATAAACTGTGGATTTATTAATCAGTAATATATCCACACTTCCCTTCAGTTCAAAGCATCACATCCACTTTTAGTTAGAAGATTCATAGAATTAATCAATCAAATGTTCAAAGGGTGATGTCACAGAAATATTTTAACAGCATCTTAAATTATTGTGATTATTTATTAATTCTAATCTCATCTTCAGAACACAGTAACACCTGTGATATGTTAACATGTTTTCATTAGCATGAATAAGGTGTTCTTCAAGTAACTGAACCATTAATGCAAAAAACTGATTAGCACGCCGTAACGAAGTAACTTATTGCATTGTGTACATTTAACTCATTTGATTAACAATGAATAGAGCATGAATTTTACTTAAGTTGATTATGACTAAATTATGCGTTTTAGTGTTTTAAAGTTCCTAGCAGAAACACGTCATTAAGTATGCAAGAAATTGTAGCAATTTAATAATGTCAAATGTAAATTACCTTTGTACCTGGTAATGTGTGGTAGTTGGTTACTGATTGCTGTCATACTAAAATATGTTTGTTGCAAAAACCAGTTATCTGACCAGTGGTACTTGAACAATTTTTAAAGTGGAGGTGCTGAAAGCCATTGAACAAAACTGTAACCCCTGTATATGCAAACCAAGGGAGTGCTACCCCACCCCCAGCACCCTTGTATCTGACACCTCAGGACTCAACTGTCAATATTAAAGTGAGATACAGTGCTGGAGTAATGCTTCCATGATGCCATATAAATTAATCTTTGCTCTGGTCAGAGGCTGGGGACATATTTTGTTTGTCACAGCTGCCCTTATTTATATATGTCTACATTTCAGGTAATCAGTTTCTCTGTTTAACAATTTGTGCACATAAGACATGAAGGCTTTCAGTTAACTATGAATAAAGTATGAGTCTTCTTTTTAGGTATTAAATATTAATGGAACTGACAGGTAGGTGTGCAACCATCATTGCAATCCAGTCTTGCCGCATTCTCTTTTTCTAATAACATCCCAGTGATATAATAGCAACCTATACATTTGCTCAATCTGTTATGATTTTCTCCCTAACAACAGGATTTATGTATAGCTTCTGTCTGAAAGACCCCTCTATCATTATGATGCTTTTTTCTCATAAATAAATGGGACGGTTACTCATCATTTTATTACAGTATTATTTATTTATTTATTTATTTATTTATTTATTTATTAAGTTTTGCATACGCCTTTATTCAAGTTGGCTTACAGGTGTTACAGGGCAGTACAGGGTTACAATGCAAGATTAATATTTAAATACAGTATAGTTTACAGTAAGTTCAAATAATACTACTAAAATACAATATGAACTCGGATGCACATATTAGTAGTGCAACAGTGCATTAGCTGAAGATCCAGTAATGTGGTGCTTAGGTCAGGCAAGTCCAGTGCATAGCAGGAGGGGAAGATCTACAAGTACAGTCTAAATAGGTAGATCTTGAGGATGCAGTAGAAGGCAGTGAGAAACGTAGAAGTGATAACTCAAGGGTTTTAGAGAGGAAAGGGAGGAGAGAGATGCCCATAGCTCTGGGCAGAGGAAGGGTCAAAAGAGGATTTCTTAAGAGTGGGGGTGAGGGAAAGGAGCCAGAGAGCAGAGTGGTGTTAATGAGGGAGGAGATTAAAGGAAGAAGAGCAAGGGCAATGGGTTGGAAGAAGCAAGTAAGAAGGATATCCAGTAGTTGGCCAGGAATCCAGGACTAAGGAGCAAAGGTCCAAGTTAGGTGTGAAAGTTGAGAATGAAGGGGGGAGGCAGGAAGGTGGGATGTGTTCAGGTGGGGAGGGGGGGGGAGATGGTCTGGAGAATAGCTTCTGAATGACCTCTATTTTGGAACAGAAGAAGGAGGCAAAAGTCATCAGGTGTAAAGGAGGAGGACTAGGGACGCTCCCCCCCCCCCCCCCCCACCACAGTGGAAGGGAAAAAGAGAAAACTGCTTAATGTCAAATGTCCAGAATTGCAAGTTTGCAGAGATCTCCGTTTGTGATTATGCAAAGGCAACTGCGACAATTTTTTTTAATGATTAGGGGTGCTAATCTCAAAACATACAAATATAACCTAACTTATAACTCCTCCACACCTACCTTAACAGAAAAACATTTATTACCTTTATATTTATGTCAAGGAAAACATGTTCTTTCGCACAGCGCTTCTGCTGATGAAGTCGTTTACAACATCTTCAAAGTCCACTGGAATTGACTCTCCATGAATATGGAGCACCGCAATGCTGTTCAGTCTTGCTTGAGTTATTGTTGACCTAAGGAAAGTTTTTAGGTGATTTAATGCAGAGAAATACCTCTTGTTGGTGCAGGTTGTGACTAGTATTGTTAGAACTAGTCAAATTAGTTTAAACGGCTTGGAAACATAATGCAAAGTGTAGGATCTGCCTTAAAAAATGGCACAATGTATTGTAAATTTCTCATATTGCTGAAGGTCTGGAGGGCTTGAACAATGTCCAGCATCATATCATGTTGGGAAATTAATACAGCACTGTCAACATCACTTCCATTGAACTGACAAACTATTTTCCCCGAATCTTCCCCAGTTACAAATGTCTTGACTTGCAGTAATAAATGTAGGCTTTCTTGGTCAAATCTCTCATGAAAGCCAGCCAATGCATTGGCAAAAACTTCAAAATATTGGCACCTGTGCAATCTCTGCACTGCTCCTTCAATGCTCAGATTATTTGCCAGTTCTTTTATGTTTGACCAGAATGTATCGCAACTGCTCCTCAGATATTGAATGGTGGTTTTCAAATTTTAAATAACTGAAGATGCTTGCTGGAGGCTCAGAGTACTGGCTTGCAAAGCTGTATTTGCAGAATCAGCATGAGAGAATAACTTCAAAAGCAGATGCAGTATGAAGTACACAGCAAACATCTCCAGTCTTGAACAAAATCCATTAGTTTTGGCATCAACTTCAGTGCGATCTTCCTCAGCAGTCATCTGAAACAATTCCAGTAACTCCCTGTAATTAATCGGTAACTGATTTTAAGCTTGCTGCATGCAAGGTCCATCTAGTGCGTGCAAATGGTCGCAGGTTGGGTGTATCAGAATGTATAAGATTTTGAAATATTGCTAATTGTTTTGGAGACGCACTTACAAAATGAATCAGTTCCCTCACTTCATTGAGCACATCCTTACATTTTGGTACATTTGCAACACAGTCCTGAACAACCAAACTTAGGGAGTGAGCTAAAGATGAACAATGAACAAAGATCATGCAAGGTTCAATTTCAGACTTTAGCCTGCACTCATTTCTTATGCATGAGACATTACTAGCCCCATCAAAGCAAAAACGGTCCCCTACACCTTGTTAGTACGTCTTTGACAATGTTGAATAGTTCTGCTGTTGTTTTAGTTGAACCCAAGAAAGCCTTTATGAATAGCCAAGCTCTCACTGACCCAACGAATACAAACAGAAACTTGTTCATAGGTGCTTAAGTCTGCAGTTTCATCACTCATAATATAAATAAAAATCACAGCTCTGAATGTTCTTAAGCACCTTTTTCAGCACATCCTGATACATTATTACAAGCATTTCATTTATCGCTTCACGTGACAGCCATTTGAAGCTAGTTCACTGCACCTTTTGATTTATTTCAGGAACATCGTCACGCCTTAAGCAAATTAAAAAAAATTGATCTGTCATCGGTATGTATGACCATGTATGGCTTGGCCTTGCTGAGTAAAATATAATAGTGATGTGAATGCTTTTTTTTAACACCAGGCAAAATCTTTTTAATGTGTGATGCCATCTAATACACCTATCCTCAATAAGTGCAGATTCAGCTCTTGCAGAGAACTATATTAAACCCCTACCTTTTGCATCTTGACAAATTTTGCAAAATACCTTTCCACCATCAAACCTGAGACAAATTAAATTTGATATCCACTTTTGTTGAAATGTTCGGCTATTCTTCAGTTTTGCTCTGGTGCTTGTGCTGGCTTTCTCGTCATCGTTCAGCTCATTAGCAGATCGTCAGTAGTGAAATTAACTACAGATACCAGGGTTTCTTTTTTTATGTTGAGTTTGTTTTCCGAATTATGAATTTATCCATTCAAAAAGTGCTGCTGCCTTACCAATAATAGTGGATAAAATAGAATTATACAGGGAAACTGCCTCATCAGTTGGTAATAACAGCACAGTATTTAACATCGAATCAGTAGCCAAGATAGTTAACTTAACTGAATCTGAAAGTCGACGGGTCTAAATACAACACTTTGTGGCACTGCAACAGGAAGAGGTGAAGCAATTTCAAAAGAAATCAGAAAATGATCAGAAAAAGAAAGTGGAGTAAGGAAAAGGTTACTAGGAGATAGACCTAATGTAATGACCACATGTAGAGTACGTCTCTTAATGTGGGTAGGTGCTGAGATATGCGGCTGCAAATTTTTGACATTTTTAGAAAGGTTATCCAAACAGTTGTCTATATAAATGTTAAAATCACCCACACTCAAAAGTCTAGAGTGACAGGAGACAAGTGAGGACAGCAGCTCAGACTTCTTCAAAAAATAAAGAAATATGTTTAGGGGGCCGATAAACCAATAACACAGTAATTGGGAGACAACAGCCAAAAGAAAATAGCAGATGCTCAAATGAGCTATAAGATATATTATCTACTTTATGTAAAACAAAATCTGGTGTGAAAACAGGTTGCAACACCCCTGCCACGTTTACCCTCACAGGGTTTATGTAGTAAAGAAAACCCAGGTGGACAGACCTCATTTAGGGGTAGGGTATAATTTTTGCCCAGCCAGGTTTCTGTTATACAAAGGGCATCTTGTCTGGATTAGGGGTGGGTTAGAGTACTCAAGTACTTTAATTATAATTATTATATCTAATTAGAATTATAATTTATTACTAGAGTACTCAAAAAAATGTAAATAATATCTCTTCATGAATGTAAGTTCAATATATTTTATTCACTTATTCCACCTTAATGGGTTTACAGCCTTTATGAGTACAGCACTTTAATTATAAATGACGCGCTTCTCAGCCTTCTGCTTTCCAAGCAGTTTTCTTAAGTCTGCAGCTGGGCAGGTTTCATGTGCAGGCGTCTAGCACTCCAGTTCAATGGTGATGCACTCAGTCTCCCTGCTGTATGCGTGGTCTGGTACCTCGTGAGTATGGTATGGGGAAGGTAGGCCTACGTATGTTATATTATTAGATCAAAATTATACCTTTTGTAGTGGCGTCTCAGATAGGAGCTAGACGAAGTAACGTGTGGAAATACCAGACAAACCAACAGTGCTGTGTAAATTATGCAACACAAAACTGGCATAACACAAAACAACCAGTTCAATGTTTCACCATTTGAAATTAAAGCAATTGGACGGAACTGTGGATGGAACTTCGGATGTCGGCAAAAAGCAAACATCCATTGCAACATCTGCTACTAGCAGCAGTTGCCAACATGATGCTTATTGTTGTGAGAAAACTATGGATTTAATAGCAAAGATGATTGCAAAATACATGCTTCCACTTAGCTTTGTAGAAGGTGAGGGATTTCGAGAAGTCATGAAATTTGTTTGATTCCAGAAACACAATACCTACGCATAAAACAATAACAGCAAGGCTAAAAAAGCTTAAAATTGTGCTGCAGAGGTTCATACAAATGGAGAAAAAGCTGCCATTACAACAGACTCGTGCACAGCACTATATACAGAGTCATATGTAACCGTTACCTGTCATTACATCGAGGAGTGGAATACGCAAAGTGTTGGTTTGTAAACTCAAAGTTTCCAAGAGAAACACACCACACAGAACATAGCAGATATTCTCAGTGCTGCTGCTAAAGCTTGGAACCTTAAAAGGTCAAATTCTGGCTTGCATCCACAACAATAAAACAAAGAACAACTGGCTCATTTTGTATTTGACAGCCTGTGACTTCTTATGTAACACCTAAATCTGATCCAACTGATGTATTTACAAACTGATAAATCTGTAACGCTGGGATTTTGAATCTAAGATCTTGCTGATAACTATCAAGAAACCTAAGGATCGAATTGGAATACAGAGATCCATTATTATTACTTAGGTCTTTGGAAATATAACCATTGTTATTTATTTATTTTTTTATGCCCAGCATAATTATATATGGCTTTCCAAGCTGCTCTGCCCTCATATGTTCTTATACCAGCTAAGCATTGTGATACAGGTAAAGTACGAATTGTGGCAAACCTCTGACCTCAATGTCATAGAACACCACACAATAGCAGACGTGCATTGAAAAACCCAAAGTGCTGCAAGCATTTAGAAAGCCATCGTTTAAGTTAATGGAATAAATATACTGTAAACATACCTAACCCTAATCATAAATCATAATTTTATCTTTAACTTAAAACTAACATTAAAGTCACTATCAAGTTGCAAAATTGCTATTTAAACCCCCAGCGGGATGATTGAATTCTCTTTTCAACAGTTATTCAAAGTGTGGATGTTCCTAGAGTGGATGTTCCCTTTTTTTTTTTTTTTTAAATGGATACCATGCGACTGAATACCTAAATGGTCTTACCCTTTTATATTCATACATTTAATTTAAAAAACAATTGACAGATTTTATTTGTATTACTTTTTAGTTATTTGAACAAATTCTAACAATTGCATTCTTTTTTAAAAGTAAAATAAGCAATTTTAATCAAAGTAGGTACGCTATATATATAGCAAGTACTAATTTAGTTACTGTATGTGCTTTTCTTTCATTTCAGCACATTCGTTTTCATGCTGTGTAATAATGACTCCTTTATGCAGCACAGTTTTGTTTGAATTGCACAGTATATGGCTGTGAGAGGCACTTATTGTGCTGCTTTTCCTCCCCATTCCCCTGACGTTTTTCTCTGCTGTGTACTAATTGCACAAACTGTTTCCTGCACAAGGCCAGACATTTTGTAAAAATAATACAAATCCCCTGGAGCACTAAAATTATTTGTCAAAATGAACAGCTAAAACAGGGGGCAAGTGGAGCTATGACAAAGCAGCCGGGCACACACAGCACCTTGGCTTCACCAGTTACAGCACCAGGACATTATTTCACCCGAAGGTTTAATCTCTCATGCCAGTACCAAACTATACCATTCTGACATCTCCAAAAGTTTTCAAAATGAGACTTTAAAACTTTGGATTGAGTAATACAGTAACTTGTTTCTTGTTTCTAGTTAGCTATTTTAAAAATAAAATTAAACAGACCATAAGGCTTTTTTTTTTAAATGAATATAAACTACACTGTGTGGTTTAAACGTTTGTACAATCCATTTACATAAAAATGACCCCTGTTTCAGCACAGTTGCAGACCTCATTATCCAGAGCAATTGGAGGTACAACAGTCAATATCAACATGAATTAAATTGAAGACAGTTTACTGATGCTAATCCTATGTGAGCACTTTTATTTTTTATACCCGGCTAAGTATGTGGAAAAGCTCTCTAAAGTGGGATTTAAAAACAACAACAAAAAAAAAAAAACAATCATATTAGCATATAAAAGAAACTGGTTAATTCATACTATGTGGTCTGTAATGCAAATATTGAAATTCAATATGTGCTTAAGAAACAAATATCAGCTAAGCTTTTTTCTTGGCATAACACTTTTGTCATCAAATTTAATCGGTGTGAGGTACAGTTTTAATAAAAAAAAATGTAGATAATTTACCACACTGATTCAGACTTTTCAGTCACTTTTTAAAAGGGATGGTTTCCACTTTTTCAGTTTTATGGCATTTATTAAATAATGGAAAATATAATGTATATTATGTATACATTTATTTATTAGCTAATATGAGCTATGCCTCGAGGGTCAGAGAGGGGATTTCAACATTTATTTTTTCAACCATAAAAACATTACATTCAGTATTCAATTTTTTCCATATAAAACATAATAATCAGTTGCAAGTCAGATTGTGTTTGATTGATTATATTTTGCATACTGCACATGAATAAGAGGTAAGTCTAAGTGGTACTACACATAAATTACAAATGTGCTTATAGGTATATTACAGGACGAAATACAAATTTACAATTAGTCAAAATCAGCAAGTGGATGCAAGATGATGGTTGTCTGGCCAAGGCTCCTCGATTATACAAATCACAGCATGAGAGTGGTGCAGTGATGCATAAAACAGCAATGGTTTAGCATCAGGGCAAAATTAAACAGATAAGTCCAAAGGAGATTACTGTTAAATAGTGAAAAGTGATAGCAGCAATTAACTTTCTACAAACCCCACAGAGAGGACTCAAGTGGAACAAACAATTTTTTGTGTAAAGGAATGTGAGGGAGCATATTATTGTAATTTCACAATATGGAAGGTCAACCCAATAATGACCATGTTTATGCTTAATGGAGATGATCAGTGTTGTCAGGTTGTCAGGACAAAATGCACATAAACAATTGCACATGGTAACACATGAAAACAAGAAGTTATATTTTAGAGCAAGCCTGGGGCCTGTTTCACAAAAGTCCTGCGATTGCGATGTGCTTGCGATGAGGTTGCGAGGACACAGAGATCGGCGCTGTGTGTGTTTCAGAAAGCACTCTGCAAGTGCCATCGCTTGCGCTCACTCTTTTGTGATCTGCGATGAGTGAAATTACTAACTCTGTAATCCATTTTAGGCACAGTGACCAAAGTAAATACACAATGGCAGGGTTGCAAAGGAAAGCAATTTTTTTTAAAAAACAAAAATGATACAATTATTGAAATGGCTGATCAAGACAATCCATTCGATTCGGCAAGTTTTCTGGAAGTTTAAATTACAAAGAAAAAAGTTGCAGATGATCACTGATGCATTAAATACTGTTGGGGAGGAGCAAAAAATAGTAGCTTAAATAAGTCTACATCAGTGGTCCTCAAAACGGTGCCCGCAAAGCCAGGCCATTGTGTCCGCGGCAACTGTTCTTAAATTATGGGTCTTGAACACTTTTCTAGTGGGTCTGTAGCGTGGGAATATAAATAAAGCTTTAAACAAGTTGTCCAACAAAAGCATCACAGCAGTCTGTTGACAGTGCTGCTCGCTTATGTTGTGCTTGTACATACTCGACTTATGTTTTTTTTTTTTTTTTTTTTTTTTTTTTTTTTCCTGAAGGGTCTCTGCAGTATGATCAACCAATTGAATATCGGCAATTTCTCTGTGGTAGCCCAATCATAAGTTGGCTGGGAGGGACATAAATTGTGTCTGTTTCAGTTGCAGGTACTGACAGTAAGTGTAACCAATAGGAGAGTCAATTATCTGCCAAGTTTTATGGAGCTGTCCAATCATAAGCAAGCAGAGGCCATTCACAAAATTCTGCTTGAAAACTGAAGGCGAGTGAGTAACCAATGGGAAAGTAAAAGCTGTCCAACCATTCGTGAGCAGAGGTGGGATGTTAATGCTGGGTAAGCACTAAATTTTGTCGACTGTTATTGAGAAAAATAATACCTTTCAATATTTAGAATTTACATTTTCTCTCTCTCTCTCTCTCTCTCTCTCTCTCTCTCTCTCTCTCTCTCTCTCTCTCTCTCTCTATATATATATATATATATATATATATATATATATATATATATATATATATTTTTTTTTTTTTATTTCACCAGACAAAGGAAACACCGTAGTAGATTTAGTTACGGATCCACTTTCTCTGAATAATTGTACTGGAGATGACGATCTTTAAAACAGAGTATAGCCACTTCTCGATTTACATGGTAAACGCATTCTTGAAAATGGGTGCGCAATTCAGAAATGTGTAAATCAAACTTAATTTCCCCATAAGAAATAAAGGAAATGGTAGGGGTTAGGGGAAACGCTGCATCAAAACAAATTTGTACATTTATTTCCTTAAACTGGTCTTTATTTGTTACTGACAATAATAAAGACATTAAAAAGCCTATCTAAAATAAGAAAATCATTTTTAAATGAAAAGTTTTGCTTTTGTACTTATGCTGAACGCCGGCTGGGATGGCTTGCTGGTTGATACAATGGTAGCTGTCAGGTAGAGAGAGGTTGAGTGGCCGGTGGAGCCGCAGACCCCACATGTGTTAGCTCTGAGACCACTGAAAATCCTCTTGAACAGATCTAAATCAGGTTGTGCCCAGTTGATGATGCATTTATCTGATGCCAAAATAGCTGCTGCTTTTGCCGAAAAGGATTTGTGGCAGTTGAAAAACATGGTCCCTCCATACCTGACAGACAGCTCCATGATGTAGAATTCACAAGAATCCAGTTCTTGTCTGTGGTTCTGGTATACAGAACACAACACATCTCTGTATATAGTGAAGACTAGCACGAATTCACCCAGGGCAAGATGCTTCAGTAATCTTTGGATTTCAGCATGATTGATAGATCTCCGCAATCTACAATGGTTCAGAAACTTTGAAGTAGCCATCAACAGTAAAACCAGGCTAACTTCCTTACCTTCGATTATGCTTTGCGGAATCTGCAGGGATATTGGGTGACGACGGGCAGTGGTTGAGGCGCTGGAATCATATGCTGTAGCTGTTACAAGGTTGTAGAACGAGGACTCCACCTGGGTTGGTATAATACTGGAATATTGGCTAAAACTGGTCCTAATTTACACCTATCCTTTCCATTTTTTCTCTTAAAATATAAATTCTTGTTTCATGTAGAAGTCCAGGTTTACCTGCCATGACCGCTCCTATACAGTATGTAATTGCTACCCTATGGATGTTGCTTAGTTGCATCAGATTGTGTATGAAAGAAACCGTCTTTGCTTTCAGAAATGCAAAGTCGTGTTACTCACCACTGTACCTGCGCAGTTCTTAATGGACAGAACTGCCAAAGAAAAACACCCTGACTTAATTGCCCATGACCACATTGGAGTGACTCGTTATTTGAAGGAGTTTTTTTCTTTATTTATATAAAATGAAACGTCACCCAGTTATCTTTAAAACAGTGGTACTTTTCTTTTGTTATGTGTAGTTTATAATAAAACAAGTTTAGAATGTTATACTTCACTTGTTACAGCAGAAATGAAAAGCATCATCATAGCAATATAATTAGGCTTATAATTAGATAGTTATTTTTTTATCACAGTGTAAATTACAAAGGTTTAAATGCATAATTAATTTTGAATCTTAATTAACCTTAATTGAGGACAGCAACACTTTCCCTGTGATTTCTATCTATCTACAGTGTATGAAATGTACCAGTAATCAAATACTCAATTTATTCATGTTGATACATGTAGCCCCAGTATATATGGCTGATCAGCTTGTTGTTTTTGTTCATCTTAGGCACTATTTTGTAAGACCAAATAATTGTCAGCTGGAAAATGTACAATTATTTTTAAGATACCACTTTTCCAATGGGATCTTGCATTTACATCCAGTGGGATTACTGCACAGCTCTAATACTAGGCAACACTTCCTCATCCTCTTCAGTCTGTTAAATTATGTTTTATATCTTTAGCATTTACTATGTAGGGTAAGAGCATTAAAATATAATTTTACATCCATTATATCAACATTTACTTTTCGTTTGCTTTTATTGTACCTTTCTGTCAAATGAAAGTGAGCCATATGTAGCTAATGGATAAGGACAGATATAATGTGAATTCAGTTACTGCATCTAACCACAACGATCGTAAGCATTCATTCCAGAAATAAAATTTAAAAGGAAGTATCTTGCATGTGGAGAAACATCTGTTCAAAATCTACCTTGCTGTATACATTATAAAACATTTCCAATGCTGCTAATATTGACATGCTCCAGAAGCAAAACCTGGTGTTTCAACTGGAACTGAAGAATAGATTCAGCGCTCTTCAAGATCTGCAAAAAGGTGAAACAATCGAGGTAAACAAAATCTATGAGGAACTGATGCAAGTAATTGCAGAAACAGCAAATAACATCGCTGGAACACAAAGTACAAAATGTGACTAGAAGATCACACAAGAGACAAAAGACCTCATGAAGAAAAGAAGGGAAATTAAACAAACAGCAGCTCTGAATTCAAAGATTGAATACATTGAGCTTTGCAAGACAGTAAGAAAGCACATTACTGAGAATATACGGTCAATCAACTGTAGGTTGGTTACGAAAACTATTGAAAACAACCAACTAATGAAGAAAGCAAAACAAAGACTAATCGTAGGGGAAAAACTGGTTTTAGCAATCAACCCAGAGGACTAGACTGTCATCAAGAACCATGAACTGATTTTGAAGATAGTCGAAGACTTTTACAAAAAATTATATCAAGATGTCAATGTTGTTGGATTTCAAGACTTCTGCTGGACGCTTGAGCCAAAATTTAAAGTACCTGGAGTATTGTAACTTTCACTGTGTTGCACTGTGGTTTGTTGTGATGTGATTGGCTGTCAAAATGTAGATTCTGATTGGGTCAAGTCAATGGTAGGGACAATAGAATGTGTGTGGGGTTCCACACCCTCATTTGTATATAAGGACAAATAATTACAGTACCATTGTATTGTAGGCATTGCTTTGTGGGCCCAGTAAGCCACTCAGCGTTGGTAGTGTTTGTGACAGACGAGACCATTGCTGCTGTTGCTGTTTTTAGCCTTGGAATAGGCTTTACATTAAATATTTGTCCATCTTTAATCACCCTACTCAAAAGATTGTTACAATGTTTTAGTAGAACTGGATGTTTTTTTTTAGTGCGTTACTGAAACGACTTATGTATTATATGTTATTATATTATGCACCACATCTTTCTGTTTCTTTAGTTTGAAATGACACTCTGCAAATGGTGAGAATTCATGATGAATAGTGTACATTGTATTTAAAATTTAAGGTTTAAGAATACCTCATTATCAATAATTTCTTATTTTCCCCAATATACCAAACTGCAATACTAATCTCACTTCATATATTTTAAAATTACTTAAATGTTTATTCGAGTTTGCAATTATCTTTTATTTGACTTGTTTAGTTAATAAAATACAGTTACAATGGATTTGTTTTATATGGCAGACATGATCAATTGCATGCTTTTAGTTATATTGAACTCAGTGTGTTATAAAACGTGTACGAGTTAGTAACACCAGATAAAACGAGGGAAAGCAAAGAAGTATGGTAAAACATTTCAAACATTTAAAAAATAATAAACTACAAGAGTGATCTATGGTGAATGCACAGAAAAAAAAACAGACGATTTGCCATGATAATTTTTTTTTTTTTCATGGGGCTAAGTTTCTTCTTTGCTATTAAAACGTTAGGTTACTTACCTTAGCCCTGGTTCCCTGAACGAGAAGATGACCACCAACCAATATTTTTAGATATACCTGCCTTGAGTTGGTATTTGCTGAGCATTTTATGTCAGAGCTGCTGATAGGCCCCTCCTCTTTTGCATCAAATCCTTGAATATGAGTGATGCGACTTCGCAAGGTTTGGTGGTCGTCTTCTCTTTCAGGGTTATGGTTAGTAACCTAAGTTTCCCTTTCAATTAGAAGACGACCGCCAACCAATACTTTTGGGAAAGTATACCAGAGCCGTCGCGAGGAAGCGTGAGAGGACAGCATACGAGGGATGCCTCGCTACTGCCAAATAGTGTTGGTGGTGCACAAGTGCAACCTCAGGGACCCTTGTGCCTAATGAAAGCATAGAGGGATCTGACACACTGTGTCAGTAGAACCTGGTGAATGTATATGGAGTAGTAGAAATATCAGTCAATGATGCACCTCAAAATAGAGCAATGGCATAGCCACACCTCTGGTAGAATGTAGCATCATTATACTCAGTCGATACTGTGTCCACAGTCCAGTGGGCCAGTCACTGCTTCGAGAAGTCTTGCCCCAGGGTCCTTTCACCATAGCAAATGAACAGCTGGTCAGACTGAAACAGAAATTTCATCCTAATCATATAACCTCTCAATGCCCTCACTGGGCAGAGAGAGTTCAGTTTCCTATCCTCCTCAGAATCAAAGGGAGGGGGATGGAAGGCCTCTAGTTCCACTGATTGGTTCAATTGGAAAGCTGTAATCACCTTAGGTAGGAACGCAGGGTTTGTGCATAACAATAGCCTGTTTCCATTATCCCAGACGTGCATACAGGAACTGTGCACAGACAGAGCCCGTAGCTCACTGACCCTCTTAGCAGAGGTGATGGCCAATAAATAGGCTGTCTTCATAGAGAGGTATTTCAGCTCTATGGAATTAAGGCTTAGTGAGAATCTCCAGTACCACGTCCAGACCACACAGGGAGGCACCTTTTAGAAAACGGGTCACAAGAAAATGGTTCCCGGGGATAATGAGTCTATAGGGACGTGGCATGCAGATATAGCTGCCAGGTACATTTTCAGAGTAGAAGGGGTCCTGTCCATCTCTAGCAGTAGATGGGGTTATGACCTCTGGCCATGCACCACTTCTGAAAATACCTCCATTTGTAAGTGTATAATGCTCTTATGGAGGAAGCTCTAGCATTCTGCAGTACTAACGACCGCATCTGAGAGCCCTAAGGCAGATTGATGGTCCCGTTCAGGGGTCAGACCCACATCTGGAGTCTGCCCATTTCTGGATGCCACAGGGTGCCTTGCACCTGACTGAGGAGATCCATGCACATACTACAAGATTGATGTCTAGTTTGAGAAGCAGTTTCTCTACTTCTTGCCTGAGGGCCAGAACCTGAAGAGGGTCGTTCACGGATGCAACTGTGATCCCTTGAAAGGGTGGAGGTCCCGTGTACCCAGGAGTCTGAGGTGCAATTGCGCCAGTATTGAAGCTGCTGTTGTGTGAACGGGTGGGCCTGAGACTGCAAGCCTTCAGGGCCCCTGCTGAGGCTGCTAAGGTCTGGGTGGAGCATGCCGAGGTGGCTGCCTAAGGCAACTGCCCTGGAACTGCCTTCTGGAGTGCTGCTGCGTGGGTGCACCATGCCCTGCATTCCCTCTTCCTTGGGTAGGGTCCGGTTGCCTGCTGCTGCAGTGGCCTTCAGACTGTGCCTCAGGACACCCAGTGGAACCGTGCAAATTGGGACCGTCTGGGTTATCCAAGGGAGATTGCCAGTGGCTCAACCTGCCCTGTGCCGGAGCACTGGGAGGGAGTAGCATGGCCACTTGCCGAGATGACTCCCATTCTCGGTAGGTGCTGCAGGATCTCTTCTAATGCTGGCCCAAATTATGTCCCGGGGATATCAGTGCAACCAACAGTGCTGTCTTACCCACATCAGGGACCCTCATCTGTGACAGCCATACCTGTCTGCGAGCCATCACCAGGCTTGCCAGGCTCCAGTCCAGGGCTTGCCCTTGAAGGCCGGAGATCTGGAGCAGCGTGCCTGAAAGGAGCTTTTAATACAGAAGCCACTGGCTCAGGGAGCGGGGCTTTCCATAGTATGCCATCCATATAGGCTGTCGCCCAAGGGAACTGCAAAAAGTTTGCGGAGCGCCCCATCAGTGCCGACATGGAGCTCTAAAATGGGGGCGCACTAGCTTCCAAAGCAACTTCGGAGCTGGGTTCTGCCTCGGTAGAGAGCGCAGGCTATTCTTCCTCCATCTCAGTGGGGAAGGAGTCCTCATTCTAGGAGGCTGTTGTCGAGAGTGCGTCCTCCTCCTCTGACCTTTGTGCAGGCGATTTCAGCTCACTCTGAAATCTCCTGGGGGAGACAGGGGCTGGTACTAGGACAGGCAGTGGCTGAGCTGCGGTCTGAGAGGCGGCAGTCTCCTGCTGTGCCAACAGCTCCAGGACCTGGGCCATCTGTGCCTTCAAGTCCATGATGTCCCTCGCCTGCCTTAAGCGCTTGACCCGCTTCGCCATCTGTGAAGATGGGGAGTGGCTGCGAAAGGGTGGCGGCGTGGGATACCCTGCGAGGGGCTCTGGGACAGTTGGAAGAGGGGGGGGTGGGGGGGACCAAGGCTCCTAGGGCCTCAGACGGCTCAGTTCCTAGGTCTTCAGCCCATGGTCCTGCAATTCATTACATTTTGGCATCCCTGGGTGGGCATCATAGACTAAAATGAACTGAAATCCTTTGACAATAATTTAGAAACAATTTCTTTAAACTGCCACTCTCACACACTGAGTCAGCAGAGTAACTGGGCGTGCTCTGCTTGTCTCCACTGAGCAGCAGTGTGTGTGTTATCCTGTGACTGTGAAACGGTTGCGTGTGGTGCACATTAAATCAGCTGCAAGTAGATTTTGGTTGAAAGCAATTAGATATAATTGTTTTTGCTGGTACTGCTTTGCATAATAATGGCACTGTTATTTTGTGAATTTGAACATTTAGCACAGAGAGTAACAGAGGATGAAGTCCCTGTTTGCATTGAAAGTATATTGGATACTGATTTTAAGAGTGGCATTAAACAAAAGCCATCTGAAATTGATGTTAGGAAACTGGGTTCGGATAAGAAACGGAAATGGTTGAAAGAGTTAGGAGTTAAAGAAAGTTAAAAATACTGGATGTGAACAAACTGATTTGGTTGAAATAACAATTGTTAATTGTAGCCGAATCAGCGAGGTGGTGGATCAAGAGAGAGAGGAGTTAAAATTGAAATATTTATCAGTGGTTTGTGAAAAAAATGTTTTGGAAAATAAGTGTGACACTTTGGTAGGTCCGAGAGATAGTCTGCAAAAGGCATTGTGTACTGTGATAGAAGACGAGCAGTCCCTTTGGGATCAGCTTGCTTCGCTAGACAGGGTGCAAGCACTGAGAAGCAGCTGTGCCATACAGACTGACCCACTGCAGTCAAAAGACTTACAAGAAAGGGTATTGATTTTCAATCTCACTGCCTTTCAGCATCTCTCAATCAAATCCCTCCATTCCCAGTAAATGGGGATCTCTCGCTCTCATCCCGGGAGACAATCTCTCATAACAGCGAAAACTCTCCTGGCAGCTGCACGACAGCCTGTCCATTTTTCCTCTTGCTGTTCAGACTACCTCTCATAAAGAAGGGGATCCGAGTTTAGATTGGCAACAAGTGAGAGAACTGGCTAGAAACATTGAAACGTTGTTCCCGCAAACCCCTATTGTAATGTAGCAGCGTACGTTAAGGATTTTCATTTTGCCCTGCAGTTTATGCCAAAAGCTACGGAGCTTGAATAATTGAGAAACACTTATTTTTCTGGACAAAATTATCCAGGAATGGCACGTTAAAATATTGATTGTTGCTAAGTTGTCTCCCTCAGACAGGGGAAACATTAGGAATACATGAGCAGCCAAGAAATTTTGAAAAATGGCACAGATAGTGTGGAAACACCGGCAAAGCTGTGCTTCGCAAGCAGCCAACAAGGAAACCTCCCTTGAGTTTAGTGCGGTCACATCTCCACAAAAGGAGTGATCCCCACACTAAATCGAGACAAAGGCCCCCAGATAAAATTGAGACATGGGATAAGTATGAACAGAGCCCCCAAAAGTCTGCAACATCTCAATCTGGCTCAAGCGTGGCTGGGAAAGGCTTTGAAAAAAGGCAATGAGAAAGCAAATGAAATTAAGTCTTATAAATTGAATGTAAGTAGTTTGAGACTAGATAAAGTAGGTAACTCCTAATTTAATGAAGTAGTTTTACTACTAATTAAACCCAAGCATGTCTGTTGTACAATCGCTATAAGTGGTAGTTGCTGAATGGAAATTCAGTTTTAGTCTAAGTAGTGTAACCCTTATCTATATATCTAACTAAAGTGGAGTTAATCTCAATTGGAAATGATTTTGCTGTAAACATAATCTTGTAAACATAACCTTGCTGTTGGATTATTACTACTTCTTTTTACTCTGCAGTTTAAAAGCACCTTTCCTTTATGAACTTATCTGCAGAATGAAGTGACTTACATGGAACCGCAAGTTCTGTTTTTAGACTAATTTGCAATCGTGTGTATCCTGTAAATGATGGCAAGGCTGAACGAATATAGTTTGTAGGAATACAACTAATTCAAATTCCAAGATTAAAAAGCGAGCATGCAATATGATCCTGACTAATTGACATATTTTAAAAGAAAGGGATAAAATAATAAACATGACATAAAATTATGAAATAAACATGATTAAATTCCTACAAGGAATAAAAGTAGAAATTAACCAATTCACAATTCTGAAAATTATTGAATGTAATTGTAGCAGGGAGGTAGGAAAGCCTCGCTATTTAATGGTATTGTTTGTTTATTTTCAGAACGGGGTCTCCTCCTCCACCCCTGTGCTATTTTATATTTGTTTATTATATTTATAGATAACAGCAAACTGCTGTGTGTTTTGTTTATTGTTTTATATTTGTGTACTTTGTATATAGATGACGGTGAACTGCCGTGCGTTTTGTTTTGTTATTGTTTTGCAGCATGGAAGGGAAGGCCCATCCACATTAAAAACTCATGCAGAAGGTGGCCATCTCCCGAATTAAGTGATTAATTTGTTGCTAATCAGGAGATGGTCATCTGCATAAATACCTGCAGCTCTCTGCACTCCAGGTGGTGGCTGTACAGAGGAGAGCGAGCGAGCGAGTGAGGAGACAATAAATTTAAAACAATCTAGGATCAGTGAAGGCGATTGCCCAGCCTGACCTGGATCGTATTTGTTATTATTGTGTTCGAGATTTATTTTGTTTAATTATTTTATTTTGCTCTGTGAGCAGTGTTTAATTTTGTTTAAATATTTTATTTATTTTTATTTTCTTTAAATAAAATGGCGTGCGCGCCACTGCACCATACATTTGTTTTTGTTGTTCCTCCTTCTGGTCTGAGTGACCACAACACCATTTCCTGCCACACGTGGTGTCCAGCGTGGGATCACCAGTGCCTCCAGAGGATGTATTTCACAAGGGTACTGCAGTTTTTTTCTTTGTTTTTTTTGTGTTATATTTTTTTTTTTGGAGAAAAAGATGGGAGGAAGAGGAAAGAGGAAGAGAAGGAGACAGCAGCCTCTGCAACAGCCGCAGCAAGTCTGCCTCACCTGCCTGTGGGGGGAGAAGTGGTGGTTCAACTGTGGGGTGCCTTGGCTTGTATCCCCTGGCACCTTCCCCATATGGCAGGAGGAGGAAACTGAAGGAGAGGTGAGGAGGAGGCAGAGAGGAAGGAAGGCACGGGAGCAAGAGTGGTGCACAAACTGCATGCGCTACGGGCATGAGGAGCACCACTGCCTGGAGGTCTTCCAGGACAAGGACCTGGAGTAGGAGGAGCCCGAACGTCCTGTGCCCGAGTGGAAGGAGCCCGAACATCCTGTGCCCGAGTGGGAGGAGCCCGAACGTCCACAGCCCAAGAGGGGGGAGTCGGTTCGTCCACAGCCTAGGTACCCACCAGCAGAGGGAGAATGCCTGCTGGTTCCACCTCCACCTCAATGGGAGGACTGCTTGTCACTCCCACCTCCACCAGCAGAGGGAGAATGCCTGCTGGTTCCACCTCCACCTCAATGGGAGGACTGCTTGTCACTTCCACCTCCACCAGCAGAGGGAGAATACCTGCTGGTTCTGTCTCCACCGCTGTGGGAGGACTTCTTGTCATTCCCACCCCCACCAGCAGAGGGAGAATACCTGCAGTTTCCGCTGTGGGAGGACTGCTTGTCGCTCCCTCCTCCACAAGCAGAGAGAGAATACCTGCTGATGCCACCTCCATGGGAGGACTGCTTGTCGCTCCCACCTCCACCACCGTGGGAGACTACACGCCGCTCCCACCTCCACCAGCACAGGGAATATGCCTGCTTGTTTCCCCATTGCTGCCAGAAGGGGAGGAGCCCCAGCCGCCGTCGCTGCCAGAAGGGGAGGAGCCCCAGCCACCTTCACCAGGAGCAGAGCAGTAGGAGGGAGAGAAGCAGGAACTGTTTCTCCCTTCAGCATTGGAGGGACCAGGGCAAGATGCTGCCAGACCATACACAGCCCCTGCATAGGTTGCTGAGGGGAGCACGGGGGAAAAACGCCCAGCCACAGTGGCTGCAAAGAGGGCCAAACCCTGCACCACAGCTAGGCATGGCTCTCCTCCCGCCGTCGCCTCCCGAGGGTCCGCTGCTGCCCTTCCTCGCACAGCCCAAGGATGCCTGCCTCACACTGCCCAAGGATGCCATGTCCACATTGCCTGGGGCTGCCTGTTGATCCGCATTGCCTGGGCCTGCCTGTCGCTCCACATCGCCTGGGGCTGCCTGTCCCTCTGCTTCGCCTGGGGCTGCTTCTCTCTCTCTTTTATCCCCTAGGGTCGCTGAGGGTCTTGCTTCGCCTGGGGTCGATGAGGGTCTCGCTTCGTCTGGGGTTGCCTGTCTCTCCGCTTCGCCTGGGGCCGCTGCCGGCTCTGCTTCGCCTGGGGCCACTGCCAGCACAGCTTCGCCTGGGGCCACTGCCTGGCTTGCGCCGCCTGGAGCCAGTACTAGTCCTGCAGGACCGCAGGAAGCACCGGGGCCGGCGCCTCATGAAAGGGGGCAGCCGGCTGAAAGGAGGTGGGGGAGGTCAGGAGATCAGTTCCCCCTGCTACAGTTTGGTTGGAGCCCCGGAAGAGGGAGCTACCAGCCAGGAAGACATGTGGGGAGGAGGACCTCCCACCATGGCCACCCCCATGGATTACTCTAGACCTCCACCGGGACATTGAGACTGAGGGGGGAGGTGGCTGTTGGGGCCATGTGTGCTTCGCACAAGGAGGGGGATATGTAGCAGGGCGGTAGAAAAGCCCTGCTGTTTAATCGTATTGTTTGTTTATTTTTATAACAGGGTCTCCCCCTCCGCCCGTGTTATTTTGTATTTGTTTATTGTGTATATTTGTGTATATTTATAGGTGACGGTGAACCGCCGTGTGTTTTGTTTATTGTTTTATATTTGTATATAGATGACGGTGAACCGCGTTTTGTTTTGTTATTATTTTGCAGCACGGATGGGAAGCCCCATCCACCTTAAAAACTTGTGCAGAAGGTGTCCATCTCTGTTGCTAATAGGGAGATGGTCACCTGCATAAATACCTGCAGCTCTCTGTACTCTGGGTGGCTGTATGGAGGAGAGTGAGCGAGCGAGGAGAAAATAAATTTAAAACGATCTAGGATCAGTGAAGGCGATTACCCAGCCTGACCTGGACCATATTTGTTAATATTGTGTTTGACATTTATTTTGTTTAACTGTTTTATTTTGCTCTGTGAGCAGTGTTTATTTTTGTTTAAATATTTCATTTATTTGTTTTCTTTACATAAAATGGCGCACGCGCCACTGCACCGCACCTTTGTTTTTGTTGTTCCTCCTTCTGGTATGAGTGACCGCAACGCTATTTCCTGCCACAGGAACAATACAGATGTGTTTGTGAAGGATGTTAGAATGATATTGTAAGTAACCTATAAACTCATATTTGGTTGTAAGAGTACATTCCATTAAGAGCAATTAGTAAGTACAATAAATGGATAAGAACGATTTCAAATACGAGCATTAAACAATAACAACGTAAACAATAACAATGTTAATTAAGCAATACAGTGGAGTGTATTGCTTATTTATAATCCATGGGTTTGCCCCAAAATAGTAACAGTCCCATTTCAGCTCACTGACACGTAACACATGCACAAACCCGAACACCAGTCCATAGTGCATGCTTGAGTCAAGTGCTTGTGGTGAATACAGTTCTTTAGTGACAACAAAAGTGTAGTGTTGTTGATCGGGGTTTAGTGCTGGCTTTTGGGACAGCTCTGGATCGTGTTAGCCTTCCAAATAATTACAAACAAACAAAACACTCACGTTTCACAGCACGGGTTTTCCTTCTGGTCATTTAATGTAACCATTCACAAAGTGTGCGTACCTAAATTTAATACACTGTTGAGTACTGTTGAGTGTTGACTCAACAAAAACGTCACTATTGTCATAACACTTCCGTGTATTTGGGAACGCATCGTTGCATTCCTAAACTAAACGGAAAAATTTAAAATGACGGCCTGCAACTTCAGAATCTAAAAAGAATGCAAAATCTTAAAGACAAGTTTGTATTAAATATGTTCCATTACTTCATTATATATATATATTATATTGTAGTTACGGTGTGGTATTTGTTTAAACAATCATATATATATATATATATATATATATATATATATATATATATATATATATATATATATATATATATATATATGTGTAAGGTACCAGGGAGGGGGTTAAAATCCTTCCCTGCTAAAAACCTTGTGAGAATGCACATTTGGGTATGGGGTTTAATTGTGTAATGGTTTAATTGTTTAGTAATCCCCTGCACCTGGTGGTAGTTGTAAATTAGAGCCAGGTGCAGGGTATTTAAGAGAGGCAGCCAGTCTGTTCAGGGCTGCTGTGTGTAGGGAGGCAGAAGGTGTGGTCTGCTTCCAAGCAGTTAAGGTAAAGTGCTGTGTTAAACCTTGTGAGTTGTGTTTGGGTTACATATGGTACCAGAAGTGTGTGTGGGCGCCCCTATGACCCAGTAAAATGGAAACCCTAGAGGATTTGGTCGCTTTGATAAAGAGAAACACTGCTGCCCAGATTGAGCAGAATAAGAGATGGAGATTGAAACTTGGACTGCCAGAGCCAGAGCCGACAGAGCTGGATCTGCTGCTCCAAAAATGGGAGCAGGCAAGACAAGCCCAGCCGCCGCTCCCAGAGCCCAGAGAAGAGGAGCCGCCGCTCCCAGAGCCCAGAGAAGAGGAGCCGCCGCTCCCAGAGCCCAGAGAAGGGGAGCCGCCGCTCCCAGAGCCCAGAGAAGAGGAGCCGCCGCTCCCAGAGCCCAGAGAAGAGGAGCCGCCGCTCCCAGAGCCCAGAGAGAGAGGAGCCGCCGCTCCCAGAGCCCAGAGAAGGGGAGCCGCCGCTCCCAGAGCCCAGAGAAGAGGAGCCGCCGCTCCCAGAGCCCAGAGAGGGGGAGCCGCCGCTCCCAGAGCCCAGAGAAGGGGGAGCCGCCGCTCCCAGAGCCCAGAGAGGAGGAGCCGCCGCTCCCAGAGCCCAGAGAGGGAGAAGCGATGAACAAAGAGGAGGAGGTGAGGTGCCCACCTCCATCACCCCAGCGAACCAGTCCGGCACTGCCAGTTGCGGTCCCTTGCCCCTTGCTCCTGGACACCCTGCCGGTCTTCCTAGACCTTCCTGCGCTGGACCTGGAGCCCAGGAGTCTGCAACATTGGCCACAGCTTTTCCCCTGGTTCCCTGCTCCGCTCTTCCCGAGCACCCAGACGTCGCTGGGCTGCTGCCAGACGTCGCTGTTGCTCCCCCTGTTCGCTGCTTCGCTCCCCCTGGGTGATCGGACATCGCTGCGCCGGTCCCCAGTGGAAGATCTCTGTCCACTGCTGCATCCTCCTGTTCCCCGGTCGTCACTTCGGTCGGCCCTGTCATCCCGGTGGGGTCCCTTGTCGCCGGTTCAGGGTCCCTTCCCGGAAGTGCCGGAAGGTTCGACCCACCCTCAAGTCCGCCCGTGGAAGAGGGCGGAAATGGACATTTCGGGACTTGAGTGTGGGTGGTTGTGTTTTAGGGGAGGGGGTGGCCTTGGTATGGCCGATCAGTGTTTCACACTTGAGGGGGAGGATGTGTAAGGTACCAGGGAGGGGGTTAAAATCCTTCCCTGCTAAAAACCTTGTGAGAATGCACATTTGGGTATTATGGGGTTTAATTGTGTAATTGTTTAATTGTTTAGTAATCCCCTGCACCTGATGGTAGTTGTAAATTAGAGCCAGGTGCAGGGTATTTAAGAGAGGCAGCCAGTCTGTTTGTAGGGAGGCAGAAGGTGTGGTCCGCTTCCAAGCAGTCAAGGTAAAGTGCTGTGTTAAACCTTGTGAGTTGTGTTTGGGTTACAGGTAAACAGCTTAGCTGTCCTGGGTGAGTTAGGTTCCAGACTGTATAGTTAGTGCTCCAAGAAGGAGCTAGGTGTTTGTTTGTTTTGTTTAATTTATTTGATTGGTGTTTATTAAAAGTGTGCGTCAGCACTTAAATCAATTCCATTTCTGTGTCCTGGGTCTACTTTAAAAGGGGCAACGAACGTGAAAAGTGAAAAGGATCTTTTACAATATATATATATATATATATATATATATATATATATATATATATATATATATATATATATATATATACAGCTCTGGAAAAAATTAAGAGACCACTGCAAAATTATCAGTTTCTCTGGTTTTACTATTTTTAGGTATGTGTTTGGGTAAAATGAACATTTTTGTTTTATTCTATAAACTACTGACAACATTTCTCCCAAATTGCAAATAAAAATATTGTCATTTAGAGCATTTATTTGCAGAAAATGACAACTGGTCAAAATAACAAAAAATATGCAGTGTTGTCAGACCTCGAATAATGCAAAGAAAATAAGTTCATATTCATTTTTAAACAACACAATACTAATGTTTTAACTTAGGAAGAGTTCAGAAATCAATATTTGGTGGAATAACCCTGATTTTCAATTACAGCTTTCATGCGTCTTGGCATGCTCTCCACCAGTCTTTCACATTGATGTTGGGTGACTTTATGCCACCCCTGGCACAAAAATTCAAGCAGCTCGGCTTTGTTTGATGGCTTGTGACCATCCATCTTCCTCTTGATCACATTTCAGAGGTTTTCAATTGGGTTCAGGTCTGGAGATTGGGCTGGCCATGACAGGGTCTTGATCTGGTGTTCCTCCATCTACACCTTGATTGACCTGGCTGTGTGGCATGGAGCATTGTCCTGCTGGAAAAACCAATCCTCAGAGTTGGGGAACATTGTCAGAGCAGAAGGAAGGAAGTTTTCTTCCAGGACAACCTATCCCCCTATCTAGATGGCCAACTTCCACCTAACCCTGGGAATAAACTGTCGTGCCATTTACTGCAGGGTATTCTGTTCCTTTTATGAAGCTGCCTCGCAGGTCACATGGGATATCTAGGAACACCAAGAATCATTCGATCGCTGTCATACTACTGTATGTGTGTCAGAAAGACAGCTGCAGAGGGTGACGTCAGACCAGAGCCAGGGACCAACAAATAAACAACAGAGAGGTGGAGATTGGTGAAGCTGAGCGATTGTTTTCGCTCAGCATTTAGTAATTAAACAGAGCAGAAAATAAAAGCTTGCAAGACAAACAAAACACAGAACACGGCACTTTAGCCAAAATAAAGAGACAAACAAAACAGACTACACAGACAAACACGGTGAGCTGATATTATTATTTACTATGACTTTTATTACCTCTGTCTCCAATCCCGTTCTCCACTCACCGAACACACAACCCCGAGTGAGTGAAAACATGCTGTTTTTATGCAGCTGTATTGAGACTCAATTGCTAATCAATCATTCAATTGGAGAATTGGTACAACTGCACGTGAATTAATAAGTGCAATTCCCCGTGCTCACATATTACTACATTTTACCTGCACGTAAAGTGCTGTGCAATCCTTGTGCCTAAATACAAATCTACATTTTAAAACTTGTGCGCACAGGGTGACCACTTTTTCAAAATACAAAAACGAGACACCTGGCATTTAAAAAAAAAAAAAAAAAAAAAAAAAAAAAAAAAAAATTGAGGGGGGGGGGGGGGTATTGTATATGTACACATTTCATATTTAATAAAGGTAATTACAAAAAAAAATATGTCCACTTACCAAATGTGTCTTTCTTCCCTGGACTTTAATCCTTCAGATTGTTTTTCAAAAGTTTGTGTTTTTCTTTATTTTTTTGCCATATAAAGGTACAGTTCTCCAGAAAATGTGAAAATAATAATAAAACAAAAATAAAACCGGCAGTGTTCATTTCGATTTAAATGTGTACATCCTGTCAGATCTCACAGATTCCAAGAGTTTGGCATTTGATCTGACAAATTGGTAGAACTCAAGGCAAGAGAACCGGTAGTTTAATTTTCCTTGCAGTTCAGCTTTTACCAGATCCATAGAACACCGGTTTCTTTGATTCGTCCATATCATGATCATCAAGCTGAATGCCCTCTCAGCGTAGGCATTAGAGCAAGGTATATTGAGAACAAATGAAACAATTTTCAAAAGATGTTTCAAATTCTGCTCAGCAGCAGGGCCTGCCTGGTCAAACAAATTCTTCCATGTTTGGTCAGTGGCTATACTGGTCTCTGTAACACAGCTAAGTATCAGAGCAATGCATGACAATGCTTTGTATAGTATATCAAAATTAATCTTTAATGAATCTGCCAAATTCAGGGTCTCTGCAACTTTGCACAAGCCTTCCCAGCTCGACAGGCAGTCATTTTCCAGTGACAGTACTTCAAACGTTTTTAAAAGATTGGCATCTGAGAAGTCAAACCACTTTTCAAGATAGTTCAGCGCTCTTAAACTATTTCAGTTTAATAATTTCAGTTTGGAAAATATGCAACACGTTCTGCAGAAACAGAATGTAGAGCTCGGGAATGGATGTAGAAGTAATTTGCTCAGCAGTTTCATCTGCTATGAACTTCCAGATAGTGCTGGGGCACTCTTCCTTTCCCAGTGACTAGAAATATGATTTGATTGCTGGCCAGGACTTCAACATCTTGTCTACAGCTGGTGCAAGGGAAAGCCATCAAGTTGGTAGTTGAAACTAAAAGTGGTTGAAAATTTTAATGATCACTGTCTCCACATCATATTCTAGTTTATCAGCAGCAAACTTTGCACAGTTGTGGGTTATGTGTGCTGGGCAGTTGGCAGCTACGAGCCGACTGTTTTCTTTTTTAAGCAAATGATATACTGAATTGTGTTTTCCATAATTCACACTGGCATTGTCAGCGCAGTAGGCAGACATGAGGGATAAGTCAAGCCTGGTAGAATATAGCACACGCTTTAGCATCTCTGAAAGCTCTACGTTGTATAAGGCAAGTACATTATCAGTTATGGCCACAGCTTTTGTGCGTCCGCACGATATTTTCGTTTTGATTTTTCACACTGCTAACTAGCTTGCTTGTGCAGTCTAAAGATCGGTAAGAATGGTGATGTTGGTTTGCGTGGTAAACCAATGGTTATCTTCACTGCTGTACATTTCTTTAGCCGGGCTACATCATTTGATTTCACAGCAAATGCAGTCATCAGTGTCTCTCTGGTATCGCAAACAACATTCACTTTGTGTCCGTCTGACTTCGAATACTTCATGATATCGTTTTCACCTCCATATCCAATTACAAACTCTGTTCTACATAATGTACAAAAAACTTTTGTTGAATTTTTTGGATTTTTCCGAATCCACATGTATGACCAAACCCATTCCTCTCTGAATTTACACAGGCGCTTATTTTTTTTTTCTTTGGTGGCGTTGTGGAAGAGTGGAGGTTCCTTCTTTCTCCGAGACTGATGTTTCACTATCGGTATCAGTGTCTCTCCCACTTCGCATTTAAAAAAAAAAACAGTATCTGCTTTGAAATTAAAATAATAATATACGGCTGAGTATGAATTATATTTTGTTTTCTGTCTGCACCGCCAAAGCAGTATCAGCCATTGGGGAACATAGAGGAGATGGTCATAGGATACTGAGACAATACGTTCTTACATTGGCTACACAATGTGTCAATCATTCTATGGCTGTGTAAAGCATTGTGAATGACACTGTAGGGGAGGGACTTTGCACTCCGTTGTGGTTGCTAAAGAAGACCGAGGTTGGTTGTCACAGCGCAGTCATGCAGCTCGGGACCGGGACTTGGTGTTTGCATTTCGGGACTGTCCCACCCAATTTGGGACAGGCGGTCACCCTATGTGCGCATACCCCATATATTACATTCCTTGTACCAATGACTATACACCAACATTAACACACTACACGTAACGTACAACACCGAAATACACACAGGGGCTGGGCAACATTGCCACAATGTGGTATGAACTTCAAAAACATTTTCTATTATTTATTTACTTATGAGGTATCAGCTATATTTAAATAATATATATATATATATATATATATATATATATATATATATATATATATATATATATATATAGTCATATTTGCTATCCAACCTTGCCTCGCTTATTTTCTTGACCGATTCACATATTAAATGTGTACTGCAGCCATAGTGGAAAATGAAATGCCCTCCAGGGTACAATGCACCCTGCTAGTAACAATTGACTTCCCTTGGGTCAATAATTTTCCACTACAGCCGGCCTCTCCAGTGTGTGTGTGTGTGATCTTGGAAGGTGTAATAACAACCAATGAGAATCTGCAGATGATCTTTTACTGTCTTACCTGTTAGCGAAATTGCTTCAAAATGGCTGAAGGGAAACCATTTTTAATGATAGAAAACCATGTATATTAAGGGCTATCAAGGATACAAGCAAATGGCTCTGGTGACAATCTTTTTTTTTTTTTTTTTTGTAAGGTCAGACTACAGTATTTTAATATAATGGCATATAACATAAGTACTTGTGTACTGGATGAAAAAGTATTATAGTTTTGTGCATGGTAAGATAAAATGTCAGCTTTATAAAATGTTTTTGTTTTTGTGCTGTGGTTACTGGCACAATTGACAAATTATTAGTGTTCATAGCCTCAGAAGAGTCGTGGACCTGTGGTTCTTTTATCATGCTTGGTCTTCAATGTACTTTTATATATTTTGAAGTCTTCTTGTGACTGGCAAGTAATAATCAGTTGTGCTGGATGAGAGGCGCATAGTGTCTGTGCTTCAGCCATATTATAATGGATAGCGTGACATATGGGTTCACTTTCAGGTTTACTTTGTTAAAGTGATTTCACAGCTTACACTTTTTTAGCATTAGTCAAGAAAAGTATTTGCTTCCCAGCTTCAGGAAATAAAGAACCAAAAAAATCAATGTCCTGTTGGTAAAAAAACAAACAGGTTTTAACAGTGAGCAGTCACACATGCAAGAACTGAGATGCTTTTATGCAAGTGTTCTTTCTTTAATCCCATCAATACATTTAATTCTGTTCACCTATCCACACTTTCATCATTTGTCAAAAGTCTGCTTTTGAGTCAGTTATAAACTCATTTTGTTCTTCAGCTAGTACAAAGTATACCTGCAGAGACTGGTTGAGCATAATAATTGCAAATGCAATTGTTTTTAACCTTTCAAGCCCTGTTAGTTTCAATAGGCGCCAGAAACTCAAACAACTGGATTAAAAGTGATGGCGTGCTCACGGAGAAGAGTAATGTGATCAAATGTATTCTAGTCTGAAGAGTACACACTATACATATGACTACAAATGCATCAAGTTAATGCGTATACTTTGGATGCCTTTGCTTCTCTGTTAATAATTCAAAATCCATCATGCATTTGGTTAACTCACAGGTAGGCCTTGTTGACAAAAAATTGTGCACATACTGTAGTATTCTCTTTTAAGGTCCTTCATTCTTTCACTGTTTCAGCAGTATTGTATTTTTTGATATGTGAATCAGATTACAAACAAACAGGTCTGCACTGTATTCTATAAATGAAGTTTGGAAACTTTGTCAATTAACTTGAACATTATAAACGTAACCCAGTTGCCTGCCTTTTCTTTTGTTATCCTTTGCCTCCCCCATCTTTTATTGTGCATCATACTCATGCTGTTTATAACTGTTGTTAACCCCTGCATCAGGATGTACATTTGTACACTGGTCTGTCCTTCTGTTAGATTATTCTGTATACAACCCTGAAAAAGAAGCTGATCAATCTCTGTCATGTGTGCCCTGTTCCAAAAATAGATGACATGAATGTAGGATAGCTGATTCCAGGCTATTAGGTACAATGCTGGGTACATTGAGTAGGTGGTATACCACCACTAGATAAATGTTATACCTACTACCCTTCAATCTGCTATCCTATTTATACCAGTATTTTATATACACTATGAAAGTGTATTTAATTTGAATTATTTAGTAGAAGGTTGTTATGATTAACTGTATCCTAGCAACCACCAAGGATTATCTATGATCGGTGGGAGTTGGGGAAGAAGGTTTCTATGACAGATGCCTAAAAGTAAGAAAGATCAAGTGCGAACATCTCAGCCTTACAAATCAAAGTTTACATCTATTGCTATTTTTCCTTTTACTGTAAAATCCCTGGCAGAGGTAACTGACCAATAATACTCAATGTGTAAGAACTGAATAGAAGCCAGCAGAAGAAATAGAACCTACTGAGGATTAAAATATAGTCAACTCTCATTAATTTGAATTACAAGGGACTATCACAAAAAAAAAAAAAAAAAAAAAAAGTCTTGTCAGTAATTGCTGTTATCAGGAGTTTAAGCCAAATTGATACTGGTATATTTTGTTTTGTTTTATTGAAGTTATAAATTGTACTGAGCAAAAATATGGTTGAAAGTGAAATTTTGCAAAAGCAGTTTCTTCGAAAAAGGCAACAGAAAGTTACAGTATATTTACTGTTCCGCGTTTTCAGTTTTTATCTTAAAAAAAAAAAAAAAAAAAAAATGCAGGGAATTTTTCTGAGTTTATTTTACATATGTTAAAATAGGGATAAAATCGGTAAGAAATTGTTTTTAATTGAAAAAATCTCAGTATACACACTTTACATGTGGAATATGATGTGTAGGTTTCTGCTTAGGTTTACTGTCCCTGGCATGTCTGATAAAGCATAATCTGTGCAAGTCGAAGTCACATTTTCCCAAGTTAACTGGCACTTTCTATGTGAACGTTTGGGCAATCGCTGTGCTGATGGAAACAGTATCTACAACAGGTATGAACATGACATCAGCACAAAACAAGCCAGGTTTATTTGCCTTAAAATCATAAAAAATAAAAAAAATTGACAGAACTGGGTGGCGCAACCCATCGGAAGACGTGTCAAAAATCACACTGGATATTTCCATCAATGAGTTCCATAATTTTACTAAATAAAGCATCACCCTTTTCTGTCAAATATTTACAATTTAAGATTGTCAATGTTAGGCAGTGTTTTAGCTGATGGACAGACAGTACTGTCGCAGTCACCAATACATACCTCTGTAATAAACAGTGGCTGTCCAGCAAAGCACAGCGCTCTTACAAACTCATTAACAGTCATTCTGCACTCTCTTTTTACTAAAGAGTGCGTAAAAGCAGAATAAATGGATTGCTTGTCTTTCAGTTCACTTTCTTGTTTTAGTTTTAATGTGTTGCTTATTTTTCAGTATGGTCTTTTATTGTCAGCACGAACATGTAACTCAGTAGCAGTATTTGCAGTGCTATGCATCTGCCTCATCTGACCCACTTCTGCTATTTTTGCTTTTTGTATACTTCTAAACATTTGTTTTCTTTTGAATATTCATGAACTGATTTACATTTTCTCTCCATTCCTCATCCACTACACTATTATCTTTTCATGGAAGCATTTCAATTTAGTTTTTGATCAAGCTAGTAGTTACTACGCCTAGCAATTGCCACAATAAGCAGACTTTGATTGGCCAACACAATCAGGTGATCGTGTGTTTATGAAGTGACAGAGAACCACAGTTATTAGATCCTCTGATGTCTAAACATCTGCTGTATCCTAGGATACAGTGTAGGACTGCTTATTACTATATCAGAGTCAAAATAAAACAGCATTTTAATCAAATTATTGTGTATTTGAGAAAATAGTACTGGGATAATATTGACTAATAAACAAAATCAGGTATAAATCAGTAAAAAAACAACATCCAGTTTAAAAAATAAAGAAAAATCCAGTAATTTTTCAATAAAATTCCAAATAAACCGGAAACACGGTACATTAAGTATTTTACGTGTACAGTACTGTACTTTTTAAACCGCTCGCCACCCTGAACTGCATTTGAAATCTGCATGTCCCTGATGCTATGCTAATTTAATATTACAGTTGTCCCAGATACAGGAACATTCACAGTTTGCTGTTCATAGGATTGTATTATCGTATCCCAGTTTTTCAGAATGGTTGAAAAAGTGTTTGTAGGAATGTTGAAATCTGCAGCAACATCTTTCTTTTCCTTGTGTGGTGGTGCATCGTCCACCACTTTCAACACCTTCACTTTTGTCTGCAAGGGCAATGCATGTTTTTTGCGCCTCTTAATGGAAACGGCATTGATGCATGAGCAATATGGCAACTCGAAATGCATCATAGGATCAGTAGTTCTAAAACAGCACTACAATACAGCACACAGGCGTTAAACTGGATGCGTTAATATATTTTCCAATATCCTTTATACTTAGTTGTTCGAACTAGGTTAATTAGTTTTATTCACATTTCTTCCCTGGGGGGGTTTGTGTTAAGTGAATTTATATTATAAGAAGTAATTTACAATAAGCGATTGCGGACCACGCAGAAAATAGTATCTGGAAATGTGAGTCATCTGAGTTTGTTGTAATAACAATTGTCTGTACCTCAGTCAACTGATTTCCCAACACAAAGAGAGAGTCATGTTTTATGACTGTAAAACAGGCGCGGAGGGTTCCGAATTCTTGAGTGTGATTTACAAAACACACGCAATGTCATAAATATGCAATTATAACGTGATTTGCGGGAGCAATGTCTCTGTGCTCTTTAGCCCTTGATGCATATGTAATTCTGTGGCGTTTCTGAACGAAACCTCTAAAATCAGGAGGGGATTTTGCAAATGAGGTCTATTAAATATTCTGTCTAATTTATGAAAGCTGCCGGTAATTGCGGGCCTTGTATTTACGTGATTATTTTAAGAACTCTGAAAAGCAGCCATTAATTTGCAGCAGTCAGACAGTAGGCTATATAAAAGGCAAGGTGATGTGAGAGACTTTCTGCAACAAGGAGGCATTGTTTTCAAGGACAAAGAAACATTTTGCAAAGAGCTAATTTTTTAACCCTTCTGATCAAGTCAGTAAATTTCATTTTATAATATCGTATTGTTTTGCAAACTCCAATTTTCAATAAGTTACATACATGGATTCTGGTATTTAACAATACTGGTTCAGGCAGTAGTGCTAAATTCGACTTTGAAAGAAAACTGTAAAAAAAAGGACAGAGCAGTGCATCTGGTTATAGGCACATCTGAATAATGTAGCTATAGTATAGATCATACAGATATGCTTTAAAATCATACATAAAGTCAGAAATACAAACATACATAAGGAATAGAAAAGTTGTAATTGCATAAGAATTTAAGAAGATATGAGTTGTAGTTAAACTGAAGACTGTTTGTATGAAGCTGTATGGAGTTATTGTTTTTGAACATATTACTGTACAATGGAAGGATTTTCCACCCCTTTGACTGAAATGGATGTAAGTAAATAAAACATATTGTTTCTGAAGTTTGAAAAGTCTATACGCCTGTCTAACAGGGCGAGCAGCCCTGCACAGTGTTTATTTTAGAACGGTGTCTTCCCCTCCTCCCCTGTGTTATTTTGTATTTGTTTATTGTTTAATGTTTGTTTATAGATGACGGCGACCCGCCGTGTGTTTTGTTTATTATTTTGTATGACGGCGCAGCCGTGCATTTTTGTGTTATTGTTTTAAAAATATATTTGTTTATAACTGACGGTGAACCGCCGTGCGTTTTGTTTTGCAGTGTGGATGGGAAGCCCCATCCACGTTAATAATTAAAACCCATGCAGAAGGTGGCCATCTCCCGAATTAATTAAGTGATTAATTTATTGCTAATCGGGAGATGGTCACCTGTATAAAAAGCCTGCAGCGCGCCATGTTCGAGGAGAGCGAGAGAGCGAGTTTAAAAAAAAAAAAAAAAAAAAAAAAAAAAACCCAGTGAAGGCAGTTGCTCAGCCTGACCTTAGCATTTATTTTGTGTTCGTGATTTCTGTTTAATTGTTTTATTTCTGCTCTGTGAGCAAGTGTTTATTTTTGTTCAAATATGTTTTTTTTGTTAATTAATAAAACGGCACCGTACCTCTGTTCTAGTTGTGCTTTTTTCTGGTCTGGGTCATCGCAACGCTGTCTCTGTGACAGCCTGAAATTATTCTATACGAAATAAGAAGTTGAACTAATATGTAAAGTAAGGTAACTGGTTGATGCATCGTAATTTATAAGCAACCTAGACTACAAACTCTGAAGTGGTACATTTGTTCATTAAGAAGCCACCACACATCTACATTTTATTAATTTGTCCTGGTGATGTATTTCGAGCTTGTAACACATCTTCATGTGTTACAAGTACTGCTTGTACCAAAATCTCGACTTCCATTTTGGTAGATTTCAGTTTTTGCTTTCGAGCATCCTCATCATCATGGCTAATACCGGGCTGAAGTTTTTCCAATGCCATTAATTTTCTTTTGGAATATGCAATCTACACACGCAGGGTTGACCCAAACCCGTTATTTATTGTGAGAGGTGTGTAATTCTCCACCGCCAATTGTGGTTGAGGAGTATTTAAATTGGTTAATTGCAGAATCACCTGCTTTACCTAATTAGTCTTCTAAAACAGGTCGTTATTTTGATGATGAGTACGGCTGTACTGAACACGCACATTACATGGCTTTTTGCAGTCAGTTTTTCCCCATTATAAATTTTGGGCCACAGTGTTATAATCATTTCTTCAACAAAGCCTTCCTAAAAAAAAACAAAAATACACAAAGTTTAACCATGTGTTTGTATTGCTCTTAAATAAAGTCACAGATTCTACTCATCATAAAAAAACACTTTGGCATTCAATTTCTTAGAGGGGGCAAATGGTGCGTGGGCAAGGGACAAGCTTCTGATTAAATTGAATTCAGAATAATTGGTCACATCTAATTGATCATTATGATTGATATTTGTTACACATGTTTTAAGAGATTATGTTTCAGCAAGTTTAAGTTAGTAGTGAAGCATCCCTAATATGCAGCAGGTGTATTTGTAAATAGTATTGTGCCAACAGGGAATGGTTTACACTGAGGCAGTCAGTAGGGCTCCATAGCCTGAGACCTTCATAATTACCAAGCCCAACTACAGAGTGCTGGAGGTAGGCTTCCCTTATATGGAGGTGACCTCCAACCCCACTCTAGTTCACAGTTGTAGTTTAGCATTGACAATCCTCAATATTCAATCTGTTCTCATCATTGATTGGTCAAGGGACACGACTGGTAACCATGGAAATGACTTATGTGTACTAGGAAAGTGCAAGATTCTCAGGTTATACAACAAAAATTAAATCAATGTCATTTGGAATCTACTCTAAGTGATTGAAAATATCATCAAAAGGTAAGGGTAAAATAACAAACTTAAAATGTAATTTTGTTGCTACAATGTACCTGTAAATAGTGGTCAAATACTGTAGTGATTTAGCCTGGGAAGACTTGACTACATGGGGTAGGCCACTTCGAGGGTCTTTGCTGAAATGCAGTATTGAAGCAGTTGTGACAGTTGTTTAGGTCTGGGGTACCCAGAGAAGTGGGGAGTTGTTTATTTTTGGAATGCAAGTGGAATGGATTTGGTCCCAAGGGCTTTTCATCAGGTAAAGTTATGGGGTTAGGAAAGTTTATGCTCAATGGAAAGGGGTTGCCATATAGTAGAGGTTTCTCTTCTGGTGCTCAGGTTAGTATTTTGTGCCAAACAGATTTATGGTTGGGAACTGGAAAAAAAAAAAAAAAAAAATTGAATTACAATTACCTGGAAAGTGCTGAACATTTTATATAATTCTCCAGGTTGCATTATCAAATGCAGAAAAAAAAGATGATTATAATTAGAGACATAATTATCTCAGTTGGAAAGAATGAATAGAACAAGAACACAAACTGTGCCCATTTGTTCTCATTACTGTCTCTTGTAAAAAATACATGACTTAAATAAGCTAATTTAAAGAGCAAGAAACAAGGTTCTGAAAAATATAGTAAAACGTCCCCACGTGTTGCTACAACTGTTTAAACTGTAATTTTTCTTTTTATTGATAACACCCTGACAACTTTAAAGTCTGTTTTAAAGCTATTTTCAAAATGTCAAAAATCTATAAATAATTTAGCAAAATATGTACGTGGTTTTCTGTCTCTACAGAGAAAAAAGTTTGGCTGAAGTTCACACATCCCATCAATCCCAACACACAAATATGCCACAGTAAGAGCCAAGGGTAAGTAACATAACAAACTTTTCAGAGTCAGTTTGTTGTTTCTGTGTGTTCAAAATAATATTTGTTTAAAAGGTAATTTGAGTGTCAGTTGAAAGTTAACAGGAAAAAAAAAAAAAATCCCAATGTATACCTGTCACAAAGACGGCTGGAATGGGGGACATCCGACCAGAAACAGGAACCAGGAAATAAACGACAGAGGGGTGGAGATTGGTGGAGCTAATGAGTGAACAGAACAGTAAATAAAAAAGGTTGTAACCAAAACAGCACACGGCACGTGAGGCCAAAATAAACAGACAAACAAATGGACTACCACGTAAACAGTGGACTAACAGACAAACAAGGTGAGTGAAAACAACGGTTATATATATATTACTTTGTTTCATTTTCTCATTCTTAATTCTCTCCTCTCCACACCCATTCTCCTCTCACCGAACACACAACTGCGAGTAGGTGAAAACATGCAGCTTTTATGCAGCTGTACCGAGACTCGATTGCTAATCAATCATTCAACGAGTCACGGTACAACTGCACGTGAATTAATAAAGTGCAATTCCCTGTGATCACATATTATTAGTTTTTACTTGCACGTGAAGTGCTGTGCAGTCCTTGTGCCTAAATACAAATACACATTTTAAACACTCGTGTTACACAAACCGATTTATATTCCATGCACCAATGATTATACACCAACATTAACACACAACACAAAATACACACAGGGCCGGGCGTTTTGCCACAATACCTTAAAAGATATTTTATCAAAACAATCAAATATTCCCATTTGCAGCAGGATATAAAAGCATGTGACTAAACAGAAACTATTAGCATTGTTTTAATACTGTAGTTACAGTTTCAGTTATGCTGTTAAAAGTGACTGTTTAGTTGTGTTGTTTAAATTACATTTTGCAAGGATTAAAAATAAACAAAAACTACTAAGCACTTTACCGATACTTCATCTCTGCCCTTTGACATTAGATTCCTTAGATGAGGCAAATAGAGAGCTTACAAGAGATGAGCCTTGATGACCTGGACAGCCTTTTCTCATTGCCGACACTGCTTGTGTTCTTATGTAACCAGTCAAGCCTGGCACAGAAATGGCCTGCACCAGCATGTTAGAAGCAAGATCTGTGATTTATACAACTTAATTATGTGATGAGATAGTTGTATTATATGAAAAACAGTGATTGAAAGCATTTCTTGTGTACATTTTTTTTTTTTGTTGGTATCTGTAAAGTTTCAAAAAAAGATCTTTATGCAAAAATGTAAATACTCTTGTATGTGGTTTATTTGACGAGATAAACAAACTGGGCTTGTCATAATAGTGGAGACCATGAAATGGTTATTACTGTACTTGTTTTCCAGTTTTTGTAGCAACAAGTAATTTTATTTTTTGCAATAATAGGTGTATAATTACACACCTAATTAGTTCAGATGAATGGCTATGCTGCATTTTTAAGTATTTTAAGAGGTAAGCTATTTGATACACAGGGGCCAGTTTTTTAAAACTTGTAATCTGTGTAAAAATGACCTGGATTTTATAAACTTGTAATCTGTGTGAAAATGATCTGGATTTTATAAACTTGTAATCTCTGTGAAAATGACCTGGATTTTATAATCCTATATTTTGTGATTGAGATTACTTTTTACTGGATCGTTTTGATTTGTTTTTTCAGAAAATGTCACTGCTAGATTACATTTATCCAGATTACAAATAATCACAAACATTATTTATGTTATAGCCTAACGTAAAAAATAAATAAGACCATAGATAATTATGAGTATACATGCACAGGTTTATTTATTAAGTTTTATGTAAAAAAAAAAAAAAAGAAAAAAAAAGAAAAGATAATTCACTTTTGGCTAATGACACAGTTATGCCAATCCCACTACAGCAGCACAGGAGTATTTCAACAGTAACCATACTAAAATGGGGGCACGATTTGCTTGTCTAAATTACCTGCGTATGGTATCACTACGAGCATACAACCTAATTCTAGCCCAGGAGTCTCCAACCCTGGTCCTGGAGAGCCCCTATCCAGCAGGTTTTATAGGTGTCTATGCATCATCAATGGCTAAAGATCTGGAACACCTGTTAATCTTGATTAATTAAGCCAATAATTAAGTAACTGAGAGATTGGTTGAAACAAAAACCAGAAGCCCCAGTAGCTCTCCAGGACCAGGGTTGGAGACCCATGTTCTAGCCTGTATTGTTTTGCACCATATCGCTATCAATCACAATGTACCAGCCACTGAAGGTGAGTATTTGAGCGACGCCCTGCCGGAGCCTCAGGCAGAACACCATGATGCACCCCTTTTGCAGAACCACAACAGAATGGGCAGTTAGGGCAGAAATACTTCTTGAAGGATCCTCCATAGAAGCTTCACATTAAAGATATGTCATTTTCCCCACATCTTTATTTATACACAGCACACACACACACACACACACACACACACGCTTAAAAAATAAAATAAAACATTTGTGTTGGACATCATGTAAATACATGGGGAAAAAAAGCTGCTGTTCCTGATAAAAGCAATACCTAAATGTGTTTTTCCCTTAACCAAGCACACTTTGTTAATTTGCCAACATGGATGTAAAACTTAAATAAGTATTGTAATGACCTATGCCCTTGGAAGATAAAGCAGAAGACGGAATGCACTGCCAGGTGCAATGAATAACCAATTTATTGGTAGAATTAACACGGTCCCTGTTTGGGCCAAGACCACGGCACAAAAACAATAAAACCCACTAACTCCTTCCACTCACTGACCCCACTCTCACTTTCTAAAGTTCTCACTCTCTCACACTATACTCTGTTTCCCCAGCTTCAATCTCTCTCAGTCTCTGACATATATATAAAATTAAGACTTGCATTATGTTTTTATTGAATTATTACTAGTGAGTCTGAATAATAAGTTTTATTCATTGTGTTGAGTTTGAAAAATAGTCAGACTGACGGACACAAATAAAAGCTGTAAACCAGATTCATTCTCTGGTTTCTTTTAGAGAAAATGTACGGTAAATAATTTATAGCACAAAACAGGCCTCGAAACCACTCAGGGATGCTACATATACAGTATACAGTATATACAGTACTCAAGTGTTAGAAGTAAAAAGTAGCCACCTTAAAATCTACTTATGGAAATCTGCTGTTACCCTGAGTTACACACCAAGTATATTCATCACGGGGCACTACTATTTTACACACACCTATACTAATATACATTGAAATCTCAAATCAGGAAATAAAATTTTAGTCACAACCTTTATCCATAAATAAAACACAATTCATGAAACAATTCTAGGATCAAATGTTAAAAATGTGAAATCCTGTTTTGAAACAGATTGTAGATTCCCATTACTTTTCTAAACTACTAAATGCATCCTCCACAGATAAACAAGAGGGAGCACAATAAACGTAGATGAGTCAAATTACTCAAAAGCAGTATCTTCTTCTTCATTGGGGGGTTCGTTGTGTTTGTTGATTGGTTATTTTAAAAGTCAAAACGGTCTCTGATTGGGCATCAACATACTATGTCAGGGATGGTGACGCTTTTTTAGCTGGAGTGCCCAAAGTCAGATTTATATTTTTAAGTGCCAAAGGTGCCAATGATTAAGGGGATGTAAAATGTTATATGGTAACTTTTTAAAAAAAATATTTACATTTCCTTTTTTTTTGTACTTAAGTTTTTATTGAGCACATACCAACAAAACATTGCAGTATTGCTACACTACAGTGAAATGCACGAATCACATTTTATCACGTTTGAGAATTTTAATGCTAAACTACATTAAAAGAAACAATCACAATGCAATACATATAAGAATTGTGCTCATTTGGCTGCTGCATTGGTAACCCTGACCATATCGTTAGTTTTTTTGTTTGCAGTTGCACACAACCATTGCAGGTGTACCCTAATTTTTCTCACCTGTGATATATTTACTTCCTTAAACATATCTACTGCTTTTACATTTTGTAAAAATAACTAGTAGTAGATAGTATACTTGTGGTATTGTTTTTTTTTTTTTGGGGGGGGGGGGGGGGGTAGAAAAAGGTAGCTGTGGTTGTCTTCATACAGTGGGGGAAAAGCAGATTGTAAAAAAAATTATCAAAAAAAGCAAACGTCTCTAAATAAATGATGCCTCTGATATGAGTATATTTGTGGATAGGCTATTGGTTTTTTTAACATAGTTTGACACCTGCATTTCATCATCTGAGATACAAGTACTGTATGTGACTATGAATATATTTTCGCTTGGATTATGTCATTCAGGGATTTTTAGGTTCCCTCACTCTGACAATTTTAAATTAAAGGAACATTTAGTCCCATGGTAAACATTATATAGAACATTCAGTTTAAAATGTAGTTTTATTTAGAAATTGCTTGCAGTCCTAACAAAATCCTACAGTTAAATTGGCTTTCCTGTTTTTACTTACCTCGCTCACTTGTTGGCAATCCTCCAGCAGCCAATCGGCAACCTCTTTTATTGCTTGGCAACACACACTCCCTCAGAGAATTGAAGGTCTTTAGAATATAACCAGAAACAATTGCATTGTGTGTTATGCAAACAAAAGGGTTGCATCTTTTACTGGTTTTAAGCATTTAAAATCCTTTCTTCTTTTTTTGTTGATAAAATAAATATTTTAAATTGTGAACTTGTTGTTATTATATCTAGTCACAATATGTTGGACATCATTTGTGAGCAAATCTGATTGCTTCTTTGCCATTTTGTGGGTTTATGTAGGTAGACTTCTTCCATATTCTTGTATTTTGAAAGGAACTTCAATGACTTATGGACTTTATAATATACAGCACTGAATATCTGTAACATGTTCTCTCCCTAGTGGGAAGATTTCCTTTGGCACAGCTTGTTGCCATGCCTTCAATGCAGTGCCTTAGAAATCTTGTTTATCTGGACTTTACTTTTAATAGTTAAGCATTAGAAGAGGAAATATTCCCACTGGGAAGGGAGAATGTAGTAATGGTACTACAGAGTACATTAATGATGCACTACATCAGATGCCACTTAGGAGCTGTACAAAACAAATATTTCCATTGTCAGTAATGGGCAATATCAAACGTGGTATGACACATGAACAAAATATGCCAAACAATGATTATGTTGATAAAGAGATTTGAAGATGTACTTTGCAGACAAATTTATTTAAATGTAAGTGAAAGTGCAGTAGTGAAGCTTATCCAACAACCATGTTCATTACCAAAACCTACTAAAGATACTCCTGTAAGCTTAACATGTGTAACACATGGTATTTTATCATACTGTTAATTTGAATTATCCAAAAAATTACGTAATGGCCATCAACTGTGTCTTGAAAAAAGTCAAGTGTAAGTATACTTTACAGAGTCATCTATCAACATTATTACAAGACAGATAGTAATATATTTGCTTATACACAACAATAGTTGCCAGTTGCTGAAATCTGACAGGTAGTGGGTAGTTATCTAACCTTGAGACAGATAGTGGGTAATTATCTAACCTCGAGACAGATTATGGGTAATTATTTAACCTCATTGATTGTTGCTAGGTTAGTATATGAGTTTTGAAATCATAATTGTAAATGCAAACCATAAGGTTTCAGCTTGTGCTAATTGTTCATTACACTATAATTGTAAATCTCGAAAAACTACTCACTTCTATAATCTTTTGTAGTCATCTTTGTATTACTTTAGTGTAAATACATGTTAATTTGGATTCATATGTTGTTTTTTTCTGACTTTATGTGAACGAAAAGACACACATTTTCCCATTTTCCCATTGGAAATAGTGATATTTTGAAATATCACTGTCCTGGTCACAAAAGCAAAGTTTGTGGGGAATAATAACCATGTTCTATACTTCTGAGGCATAAGCAATTACGAAATAACAATTACTACCCAGGAACAAAAATTGTGTTACATAGTGTTATTTAGGTTGGGTGGATACAGTATGAATTGAGCAATATAGTAATGTTTCTGTTTCCCAAAAGGAACCTAGCTCTGCACCTGGCTCTCAATCTGTAAATCACTACCTTGATTTATCACAATAACCGCCAGCCTTTTTAAATAAGAACCCAAGGCAACCTATATAGTCAGTGTTCCATGTGACCAGTTGTATACATATTTTGTTGATTGTTTTATTATGAATAATCATTTACGGTACAAAGATTTATTTTAATGCATATTGCTTCAACATAATTTCCATTTACATCCAAATTTATTTGAGGTACTATATATATGCACAAATAAAGCATTACAAGAGCCAATCAAATCGAGTGAAAAAATCGCTGTACTGATGAGCCCCAAAAATGGCGAAACATATATGCAGTTGATTACCTCTTTTAGTACAAAATGGATTGATTTAGCTCTCTCTCTCTCTCTCTCTCTCTCTCTCTCTCTCTCTCTCTCTCTCTCTCTCTCTCTCTCTCTCTCTCTCTCTCACACACACACACTGTACAGCAATACACAGAAAACAACTACTTACATGCAAAGTAATAGTCCTGGTACCCCCGCAAGTTCAATGTAGCACAAAGAACCCCACTCGGCAGTACTGCGAGTCCCGACATTACAGTATATAACATATAATATACGATGCTACATTAAATTAGTATTATTATTTTTAATTGTTTATTTTTTACGTAATTGCATTCTTTTTGTAATTACTTGCTATGTATTTTTACCCTCCTGAAGTGCATTATATGTTGGGTCTGTGGGTGTGGATCTTGCATCTTGGTTTGAAGCTTCCTGCCGCATGACGTGCAGGTATGGGACTGAGGCATGCTCGTCATCATGTGTACTCTACGTGCGCATGGTGTCAGAACTGAGGTATGAGTGTGATTGCCCAAACACTGAGTGTGCCCAAATGGAGGAGCTGGAGCTCTAAGGCCCAGTGGATGTAAAAACACAGAGGGTATTGATATCCGGGTGCGTTTGACACTAAAGCGTCGAGGGCATGGAGGCTCTGAGGTCCTGAGGGTGGCTAAGTAACAGGTGCTTGAAGCCTTGAAGTCCCTGGGGTTGCAAAGCACTGAGGGCCGACAATCAGGGAAGCTTTCACGCACCGAGGCGCTGAAGCAGCGAGTGTACCAAACCTCTGAGGCTCCGGAATGTCGAAGCATCAAGGGCTTCCAACAATGGAACACTCAAGTGCTGAGGGTGCAGGAGCACTAAGGTCACTGAGTGCAGAAGGCTCTGTGGCACTGAGGGGTGTACGGGCACCTAGTGCATCAAGACTCTGAGGCTCAGAAGTTGACGAAGCACTGAGGAATGTCTAAAAAATAGGGTATCGAAGCACCAAAGGCGTCTAGCCTTTAACTGCGTGCAGTCACACAGCCCAGGGTAGCGTTTAGCATATGCCGAGATGGATTCACAGGCTTGATGGCTGCAGTAGGCAATGAGAGAGTAGCCTTTAAGCGCACAGTGCTGCACCAGGGTACAGCGCGTGCGATAGTGTGACCTTAACAATGTGCATTCACACGACTGGGGCAACGGGTAGCGTACATCAGAGTGGAGCACAGGACTCAAGAGTTACGGTAGGCAGTCAGGTTTTTTTTGTTATTTGGTTTTTTTAAACAGTAATAAGACAGAACTTGTTGTAGTTGTTGTGGTTTTTTAGGTTTTTTTTAAAGGCCCAGAGCACTGAGGTGGGCAGGCCGAGACAGCTGGTGAACTCTACTCGACAGTGGGGCAAGGTAGAACCAGGCCCCAGTGGAGGAGGCACACGTTTGTTTGTTGTGTTTTTTTTTTTTTTTAAACACTACAAACACAGTAAGAAAAGACACACTCACACAACTGCCCAGCTGTGGAAAAAGGGGCAGTCACCATGCCAGGTGGGTAAACTGACCACACTTAGTCCCTGTGGCGCAAACCTCATCTCTCTGATTTTTTTGTTTTTTTAAGCTGCAAATAGCAGGAGAAAAAATCACAGAACAACAGGCGCTGTGGTTAGAAAGCAGACTACAACTGCAAACAATGCAGGCTGGTGAAAAGAAGGAAATATTTAACGACGCACAGAGTGCAACGATAATAGCTCAGTTCAGAAGCTGAGTTTCTGATTCCAGGGAAGTGGCAAGCTGACTTCCAGCAATATTTTAAAAATACTGCAGACTCAATCAGCAGCTGGTTTGGTTAGTACCTTACTTTAATGCAGTGGGAAGCAAAAGAGGACGCGAGCTCCGTGGAGGCACTATTTGTTCCATTAGAAGGCGGGACCAAGGAGGCCTATTGGCAGCTCTGATATAAAATGCTCAGAGAAATACCTACCAGTGGCAGGCATTTACCAAAAATATTGTTGGTGGTCATCTTCGATTTCAAAGGGAATGGCCATTATACCATACCAGAGTGCAACAAGGATAGCTATAGACTATCTAACTGTAAAAAGCTTAAATTTTACTGATTTAAATTAAATTGTCAGTATTTACAGGTACATATTTTTTAGATATTGGAACACTCCAACTGTAGGCTATATTTTCATCTTCAGCCAATGTTTGAATGTAGTGCAGCAAAAGCTTAACATAATGTGGGAAAAAATGACATTCAAAATAAACCTTGCCACTAAATTAATTATACTGCAAATTGGAAAGTGGCACAATTCTTGCAACAGTCTTATTCAAAAATTCTGAAAAGTATTTAGTAACGGTGTTAATTATGCTGGGAATTGATAAAACCTCCAGTAATATATTGCATTCTATCCTAGCCTTAATGCAGTTGTTTTCATGCCAAATCTGTGGGAATGCTTAGAAACGAGTAAGATGATTGTGGGTTTCAAGTCGTGGCAGAGTAGTTTGTTAGGAAGTTGAAGCTGATATTCTTATACACCCAAGTCAAATAATAAAAAAAATACCTAACGTTTTCTCAGGATTAATGTTAGATGGCAATTCCACAGTAGTTAAGAATTGGCAGTGGATTGCTATTCTACCAAGTGGGACTTTATTGGCAATTAAAAATGTTGCGTACGTAAAGAATAGTTTTCACCTGGCGCTCTGCACCTACTATCAAATTAGCACTTTGCCATTATTAAACCATTTAAATGATATTGACATGTATTCAAGTGAAGAACAGAGCATGGAGTTGGACAGGGATCTGGAATACTAAGCGTATGCAAACATTATAATGAGATGTAAGGATTTTTCCTTGCTCTTTGGTAATTGATGACCTTCCTAAAACTGTGTACCTCCTCTCACAAGGTGCAAACCATTGTAGAAGTGAATAATTAAGAGCTTTATAAAATCTTAAACCTTCAGAGACCTGTCATTGGCCCTATGAATGCTGCTGTGGTACACTTCCGCTTGGCTGTTGTTGATGGCAGTCAGGAAAACCTTCGGAGGAGAAGGGCAAGACAGAGAAGACCCTGCATATTCAAACCCAGGGTCACTTTGTTTGGAATGCTGTGGGATGCGATGGTATGGCGTTATCGTCTCACACACGTCATCCTAGACCTAATAGTTGAATTTCACCTTTTCATCACCTGGTTGACTGTCCTCCTGGTACACCGACAGCATTGACTTTCTCCACTATAGAGGATAATATGGCCTCTTTGGTAGCATAACTGATGCTGGCTGAGGCTTTTCCATATAACTCAATTTCATGCTGAGTGACCTCAGCCGTAAGGACTCTCATCTTCTCCTAAGAAAATGTTTATTTTTCTTTTCCATGTGTAACAGGACTTTGCTACCCTTCCTCGAACATATTTCTTTGTTTGGTTTGATTTTCGTGCTCTACAAAACTCATTTAGGGCCTATTGCTCTCTGTACTTCTAACTCCCCTAACCTGTAGACTGAGAGTGTGGACACTAAGTAGACTGATTCACAGTGGTGCTCATTGCGACCCTCATTATCATGATTGCAGATCATTATTTATGTGTGTTGAGTAATTTGCATTGCTCTTAAGCTTACAAAGACCGCAATGGAAAATAATAGTTTTGCCGCTAGGCAATATGGATTTTGTAGCCGCAATTGTTTGCACTACACCTATATGCATCAAGTTTGCGAAGCAGAAGTTTCTGCAATAAATGTTAATGTCAAAATGGCTGCCACAAATCTTATCGAAAATCACCCCTAACAACAAACTGCTGCTGTTTGAAAACCGTTTGTCCAACAAACTCCAAACTTGGTAGTTATCATCCCAGTAACAATGGAATACAAATATATCAAAATGGTTATGTGTTATAAAACAAGATGGCCGCCAGGTGTATGTTTTTCGTCTGAAATTTAAAACTGCCTCAGTTGACAAACGGTTTACTTGACTAACTTGTAACTTCACAAGCATTATCCTTTGCACTGTAGCAATACAACTGACTTTTTAAGAAACTTGTGTTAAACAAGATGGCTGCCTGGCACATTTTTGAAAATAAAACTTTCAAAATCTTCTGTGGAACAGTTGAAGTTGCTGATTTTAAACTTGGCACATTGAGAACTAAACACGCTTAGACTGGTACTGTTACTGGGGCTTGGGAGCCGTAAAACTGCCTGGCCGTTCTAGTTTTTAATTTTATTAACTTACTTCAATGTATGAATATGTTGCTCTGCTAATTTGATGAGGAATGTTCCTCTCTAACAATAGAATAATCAGAAGGTATACAATACAATTAGATACTGGTTGTTACTTGTTTTTTGTTATTTTGATTATAATATAGCTCAATGTTCTTTAAGTCTAATGATAGCTGTTAAAGAGAAAGGGAATTTATTTGCACTGGCAGAGATTTACAATCAATAAAATGGATTCAAGTTGAATGTATTTAAGAATGAAAAGAGAACAAAACACATTGTAATGTAGTTTTCTATAAAGTAATGGTGTATAATAGCACATAATTGTTTTTAAGTGCAGTGAACTCAGAAGTAACCATTCAAAATTCCAAAATGAATATTATAATTATGATAAACACCTCGTAGAATACACTTTAAAATATTGTTCACAGGTACAGTGTATAATGTTTTACAAAAAGTACACATTGTTGAATGGGTGGATATTTATTTCTAAGAAAATACATATAATCACCCTGCAATGCTTTGCCTCAGACTGTAATCACAATGACCTGTGTGAATCTGGACCTTTTTTACCATTAAAGATAAAAAGATTCATAACCCTTGGCAACGGATCAGTGATATCAACAATTTCTTCTTGTAGGACCATTAGTAACCATTAAAAACAACTACATACCATTCCAAACAATTACAGATGTTCCTTTTCCACCAGAGAAAGATGAATAATTGCAGAGATAGAGAGAAAAGGGAAAGTTGTTCTTTGGCTATTTTATGTAACATTTTGAAAACCTTGCTTGACTTCTAACTCTGCAAATCAAATTAATATGTGTTTGTTCAACGCACATGATGACTATATAAATATATTAACATAGATGAAATTGTTGAATATACACAACAATTTAGAGTTTTGTAAACCTTTAAAACTTATATTGACACATTAATCACAATGTGTAATTAATTACAAACACCCACCATGCAACCCCTTGCACACACACACCCACCCTCTATACTATTCTGATTCTCTGCCCTCACCCAGGATCGCTACGGTATCAACTAAATTAGCATTAAGTTCCCCTGAATTAGAAGTTGTAAAGCTCTGTGGAGTGAAAATAATCTACAAAACACAGTTGCCTGGCTCATACCACGCAAACAAACTCAGAATAGTTCATTTTGCCATTTAAATATTCTTTGTATGCTGCATACGCTTTAGGGAGATGCTCTTCTCTGAGTGTGTCACAGTTAGACACGGCTCCACAATTCAGGATATTTTTCATTAAAAAAAACTTTGTAATATTTCATACAATCAGTATGTTCGCTGTGCAAAGGCTTCCACTAATTCAACATGCTTCTCCACTTTCTGTGCTCTTTTTAAACAATCCTGTGATTGTGACCGGTTTATTCTGTAATTGTTTAGCCTAAACTGCAAGTTTGATTTTCTTGTTTTTGTGTACTGCGCTGTCAAGGTGTTTGTCAGTAGTACCTTTTCTTAGATGATCCAAAGACACATTACCAATTGAGCAAAACAGAATCCCATCGGCATGCAACACCCCCTTTTCATACATCTGAACATGATCTACTGTTGACATTAATTTAGCTTTTTTTTTTCATTTATCAGCTGTCTGCATGTTTTATGTTAATCATGCACTGCAAGCTAATACCTCAACAATATTTAAACAGCCATTTTAAACTTCCCGCATCTGACTCGCATGTTACGTCATTGTACAGTATGAGGAATTCACCAATCATGAAGCCGGTATTTGTTTGACCCTGTTGCTGTAGTAACCAAATGCACTGCATTGAAGTGCTCAGCCTCTGTAGCACTGCTTCTACATGATAAAAGTATGAAATGAACAGTGGAGGTGAAGAGTAATGTATAATATTGTAAGGAATATAAAATGCATATATTTCACAGTAGGCATTCATATACACGATTTCTGTGAAATTCGTAATTTTGTGAATTTTCCGGAGCCCTACATATAAAGCTAGTATGATCTGTGCTCAGTCTGTATCTGGTTATTACCTTCTCCTCACACAGCCCTAGTAATGTCTGCCTGGCCCGAAATACTCTGTCCATGACTTTTTTTCTTGCTCTCCTGTGCTGGTTTTCTGCTGGTTCTGTGACACCGTCTGGTTTCAATAAGCGGTACTTTTAACACACGCTGAGGCATCTAGTAAAGTTACCACCCTTAAGTAAATATGATTTGCATATCAAATACTTCCCTTGCGGTATTTTGTGATGGAATTTGCATATAATTTCATCCATTAACATTATTCATTATATTTAAATGACTTGAACGTGGTGCTTTTTCCATATGCTACGTTGCCTGCCACTGGTTAGTGAATACAGTAGTTGTACAAAGCATGCAGTAAATAGGGCTTGCTGCATGCAAAACATATTATTGCTGTTTAGTGAATAAGGCCCTATACACTGAATGTCAGTAAATTAAATCAGTATTTACATTACGTTTATAAACTATCAATATTAAACGAGGAGCTGACGGGCATAAAAAATATTAAAAGCTAATATACTACTAGAGGTAGATTAAATCTAAAATAACACTGATGTGCATTCCGAGAAACTACAGAAATTACGTTGCTTTCCAGCTTGCGGTTTCTCTTAAGCAGCGTCATATTGTAATGACCAGACAGTCTGTGCTAACTAAAACAACTTGTGTGTTGAGTGTTGAGCAGCTCAGGGCAGGCAAACACTCCAGAGTCTTAAAGATTAAAAGAGGAGAGAGCGGGCTGGCAACGGTAAAAATGTTAGAAGGATTTAGTCTTGAGAGAGAGAGACAGGAGCCAAAAACAGTGTTAAATCCAGTAGCACACTTAAAGAGCAACATCATTAACCAGCAAGGTTTATTGTTTTGAAGGCGTGGGTCACGGCTGACAGTGCCAAGTGCCATCTTGCCAAGACATTTACGTATTTAGAGGCATGTAGAAGTATATATGACCTTTTTGCTGTTGTCGATAGGCTATAAATTGCTGTTACGTTTTAGCTACAAACGCCAGTAGATCTTTAGATTTTTTAGTATGTATGTATTCTTGCAGAGATAAAGAGATGACCTTATAGGTCTGCTGCAGGTTTTTTTCTTTTTTTTTCTTAATTCATTCTATTATAGGCTACATTATGTTTGTGTTGCTGACCTAGGTATTTAGAGGCAGCAGGAAAAGAAAAAAAGAAATGTCTAATTTGTTCTCTGTGAAAAAATTTATATATATATATATATATATATATATATATATATATATATATATATATAATAATATACAATTTATAAACATACAATTTGAACATTGCAATATTGAAATAAACAACCAAAGATGTCTATGAACACTGTCAATTATGTCAGCTAAATATATTTGTATTAAATAGTTTTCATATTTTCATGCAAAGCATTCAAACTTTAAAATAGCTAACCCAACAACAGAGCATTTGTAACCTATATTAGAGATATTGTGCCATCCAATTGTGTATAGTAAAACCTGTCTAACCTGGCATGGTATGGGACTAGAAAAAAATATAAATGACATGCTATTTGAACACCAGTACTCTTATATTGTGTAATTCAAGGATTACAATAAATTCAGTTTTACTTTCCATTATGTGTAAACAAGTATTTTACTGCAGATATACCATGCCTTGGGACATATAAACTTAGGAAAGAAAAATTAGGGGACTTGATGCCAGTGGAACAATACCAAGCACTCGCCAAAAACTATCAATCATGTTTTTATTTACCAAAATTAATTTAGTTAAAAGATTTAAAACAAGAGCTCAATATAAAAAAAAACCCTACAATTCCAGGTCAAAGCAAACATTTTGCAGCCATAGGCCTTTTTCAGTCTGCCACAGACCAATGCCATACCTAGAGCATGAAATACAATTTAAACAGATTACACCGTGTAACAAATTTATTTATTTATTTTTTTGTTCCTGGGTAGTAAGTGTTATTTCCTAATTGCTTATGCCTCAAAAGTATAGAAAATGGCTGCTATTCTCTACAAACTTTGCTTTTGTGACCAGGACAGTGATATTTCAAAATATCACTATTTCCAATGGGAAAACGGGCAAATGTGTGTCTTTTCGTTCACATAAAGTCAGTAAAAAACAACATATGAATCCAAATTAACATGTATTTATACTAAAGTAATACAAAAATGATTACAAAAGATTTAGAAGTGAGTAGTTTTTCGAGATTTACGATTATACTGTATTTACAGTATAATCCTAAATTTTTCTTGTTAAATTTCTGTACCTCAGCGTGATGGTTTAACTTTTTCTTTCCTTCACTTTTAGGAGACTTGCAAATATGAGCCAATGCAGCTTCTATTTCTGCCCATTTATTGATTGTCATCATTGCAAACAGCTCAAAATTGATGGCTTCATTGGTATATTCCATGACTGCCAGGTATTTCGACAGGTTTTTTTTTATTTATTTTTTTATTATTATTACCATTATTTGAATAGTGATACAATAGTGCCACGGGTCTAGTGATTTACCCAACAGTTACTATACCGGGAATTATATCATGGCTTAGAAGCACTGATTGGCCAATCAGCATGCAGAATTATAACAATCCGTTTTAAAACGGCTATTTTATATTTAACCCTTATGGTCCTATGTCGGACCAGGTCCGACATTCCAATTTTTACAATAAAGACGTAAAGCACAGGTCTCTAGTTGTTTTTTCTTCCTAACAATAGGAGCCGAATGAAGCCGAAAAAAAAGGCTGTATCTGATAGCCCCTGCACCACAGAGATAACATGGACACAAACAAAGGAGATAGCTGCTCCCACATCTAGCGCTCAAAGAATATCACTGACATTTGCAGAGCTTTTTGAAATGTTCTAGTAATAAAATAATGACTTGAATCACATTATTGAGGAGTTTGGTGATAAAATAAGTGATCGGGAGAGGATTTATCAGTATGCACGTCTATAAATAGGTATGTGGAGAGGATTTATCAGTATGCACGTCTATAAATAGGTATGTGAAAAATACAGCGAACAAGGGGTGGGGCTTGGCTGGAGATACAATACTGATGTTGTTTTGCCATGCACTGCCTTTTAAACCTGTTTTACTCTGAAAAAAAAAATTAAACAGTACGTGTAAAATAAACAGCGAGTGTGAAAATAAATTGAACCCGACACCCTGAATACATGGACCGCTAAGGGTTAATGTACTGTATATGTTTCAATGTGTTAAAATGACACACCCTATATTTTTGCTTTAATACAAAGCAATTGGGTGGCATTGTGAATACCAACACTCATCCCACCTTAGCTAAGGCGGTGCACATAAATTAGATTTAATCACCTAGTGAGTTTTAGCCCCTTAATAAAAATCACCCCTAATAGTTTATAGGGATTTTAAAGTAATGTCAAGCCAGAGAGGAGGTAGGAAACAAAACAATGATCAGGGTGGTTTTGAATGGCAGTGGCTACATTTGTAATGTTAATGCGGGTTGAACTGGATGATACTCATGACTGGGATGTGAAGGGAGTGAGTTTTACTCTCTGGTGACAGATGCTACGTACCTGTGCATCACCATAATGGCTGCACATGTGCAGAAAATTGCAGAGGCAAACTACTCAAACTCCAAAATTGAAGTTATGGAATAGCTGTTGGCTATGTGATTTGGCATCTTTTGGCGTCCTGTAAATTGTTTGTGCAAATGAACCAGAGGCAGCTGTTGTTGAAGTTAAAGGTGAGTCTTGATTGGTTGGGGAGGAAGTCAGGGAGGATGATATCGATGATGATGACACTGCTGATGGTAATAGTATGGAAGAATGAGCTACAGACACAGCAAGAATTTGCTTTTAGCCCAGAAAAACTCAAATGAAAAGATTGTCACTAACTGAGCCCAGTTCATGACTATATTTTCCTGGCTGAAATACATATCTAAGGGTATGTATTTGTAAAACTGTTACCAGTTACTCAAGACCAAAACAATCCTTACCAACCTAAAATGAACCCCCTGCAGCTTGCAAATCACTTGTCTTACTGCATATCGTGTGTTTATTTGTTTAAATGTTTGCTTGGTTTCATTCAACCATGACATTCAGTAGATGCATAACATCTATCATAACATGCATGTACATCAATTTGAATCACATACAGAACATGCATTTTCAAAAAAGCAGACACATTTGCAGCTATCATAAAATATAATAAAAGAAAATGAAAGTAAAGGCCTTTGCAGCCATTCTTAACTTTTATGACAGTCTGGCTGTAACGTAATAAATGAAAGAAAAAACAAGCTGGCTTCTGAACAGCATGGTACCAAAGTGCTCCTCCATAGATGGTATCCAAAAAAATGAGTCAGTATCTGAGACCAAAGAAAGCCTTTGAATGTGACTCTGTTGCTGTTGAGGTAAAATTGATTTATGTAAAAACTTGGTAAACAGAGTCACAACCCTGATCCGCCATTGAATTTCCTTATGAGGACAGTCGTTGTTTATGTTTCATGTTTCAGTGGTAGCTTATGCTGTATGTACATTTAATCCACAGACAAACTAAAAGTAACAGAATCATACGATTGAGATCAACAAGTCCAATTTGTCTGCTTTATTCAACTCCCAAGGTTATCTATTCAATACTAATCCCTACCATTGCAGAGGAGAGTCTGAGGTCTCTGTGTCCACAGGAGAATATAAAATTGACATTGCCAAATGCACACAGATAATCACTTCTAGAAAGATTAAGCCTTGTCACATAAGTTAGGCATCCCCAGAGTAAAATACAAGCTCTCCAATCATCCCAAGTATTGCTCATATGTTCTTAGAAAAAGGAGAAAATAAAATGTGCAACAAGGGAGCCACAAACTATATGTCCTGTTCTTTTTATGATTGATTTCAAGTCATGCTCATCTTGTTAGCACAAGGGGAGAAACAAGGAAACACTGTTTTTTGCTCAATACATTTGGGGAGTGATAAACAAATACTTTTCAAGTGTTTTCCAGTCTTTTGTTAATTTGTTAAGTTAGTTTTTAACATAATTTTACCCACAAATTCACAGCTTTTGGCCCAGAGTTAATAATTCATAAAATGTAATTTGTAAAAGGTTTGTCCTCTAAATATGTCATACACAATTGTGAAATTTAAACAGGCAAAATCAGTATCAAAACCTTGATAAATCTGGCTCTTCTCTGTTTCAATTTACCTGTTGTTGTACTAAGGTAAGCTGAGCTCATCCAAGCAGATATTTGCTATATGGTACTGTACAGATGTAGGTATGAGCTCAAACGTTGTGGTAAATAATGCAGTGACACAGTACCAATTTATCTTGACAATGAGAATGATCTTGCAGGTTAAAGTGGCACCATTTGTTGTGCATTTTTTATATCGCACCTCCATTTACACTTATCTCTAATCAGTTTTTTAAGGTGTTAATAGCTTTTTGAGTCCACTGTTTGGTTGTATTTTAGGTGTTCAGCAAGGTTAAGCCACTTTGGGAATGATTTATAGTTTTTAAAAAGTCAGTCAGCCTATAAAATGCCTTTTAAAATGACTATAGCATGGCAACACCATGGCAAGGTGTGATAAAGTATAAATAAAGCATAGTAAAAACATGGTAAGCCACAGACAAGTATGGCAAAAGCATGGTAAACTGCTAAGTGTTTGCTTTTGAAAATTATATTTTATCTAAACCAAAAGGACAGATTAGTTACTTAGTAGTTAGACGAGAAAACACATTTAACAGAATTTTGTCTGTAAAAGATCAATATTAGGGATATACCATGTAATGTATACCAAAACCACCCATGGGATGGAAACACTGAAAATCATTGCAGTTATTTAGTTAAACACAAACTGAAATATTTTCTTCGCAGTAATTAATAGACTAGTGAAATATGCCAAAAAGTGTATTCTTGCGTAGCCTACTGTACTTTAACTAAAATATACAATGACTCAAACAAACGTTTTCTGTGATATTATTAAATTAAAGGACTGAAAACATAGAGAAGCATAGTTAGGGTACAGACGAGTAAAAACATGGTAAACTGCAGAATTATCATGCAAATTTACCATAGTAAACTCCCATATAAAAACAAGCTTAATTTTATTAGGCTTTCAAGCCAGAATGGCTGGGAAGTCTATTGTTAGTGTTAGGATTTTTCTTCTTCTTGTTATTATTCTATCAACTTTAATCTGCTCATGTTCGCACCGGTGTAACCAATCACCATGAAACTTGGTAGGTATCAACCCACGTAGATTACAGTTCAGTTGCAAAAATAAATTGCACTCCTGAAGAAATCTTTCAAAATCTTCTTGGGAACATGTGAACTGATCTGATCTGAAACAATGTTTGTGAAGCAGAATTTGCTGTGATAAATATTACAATCAAAATGGCTGCCACATATTTTACCAAAACAAGCCCCTAAGAGCAAACTACATTTATTTGAAAGCCATTGACCAACAAACTCCAGGTGACAATGGAATGCAAATATGTCAAAATGATGATGTTTTGTAAAACTATATGGCCACCAGACATTCCTTTACTGCCTCAGATGGCAAACGGTTTACTTGACTAACTCCAAATTTCACAAGCATCATCCTTGCCGCTGTATCAATACAACTGACACTTAAAAAAAAGGTATTGACCTGAATCACAATGGCCGTAGGACCCATTTTTTTTAGAAACCTTTCGAAATCTTCTTGGGAACCATTGAAGTGATTGATCTGATACTTGGCATATAGCATCAACATCCAAACCTGCTTCAAGTTTTGGAAAGCAGAAGTTGTTGTGAATAAATTTTACATCAAAATACTTCCACCAAATTTGACGAAACGCACACCAAAGAACAAACTGCTCCTGCTCGAAAACAATTTAACCAACTTACTCCCACCTTAGTAGCCATCATCCCAGCAGCAATAAATTTCCAAAAATGGTGTTGTTTTGTTAAATAAAATGGCCACCAGTCCTACATTTTCTTCTTAAATTTAAAACTGCTTCAGAAAAAACTTTCAAAATCATCTTCTGGAGAACTGGTGAAATTACTGATTTCAAACTTGTCAAATGAATTTGCGAGATTTACGAACATGCAAGTAATATTCGTATATAGATCCCTAAGTGCTTGTGAGTTTAGTAACAGAATAGTAGTTTCCCCTTGACTACTCAGAGAACCGCCCTTGCTGAGGTGAGGCTGAACTGATTGATCTCCAAGGGCGGGAAGTGAAGAACTTCCCCAAGGGGAAACTAGGAAGGACAAACTAAGTTCTCCCTGGCTTATTGAGACATCTAATTGCGAGAGGTCACACTTGGCTGACGCTCCGAGGCTGCACGGAGAGCCTTGCGATCTATGCAGGGAGAACAAAAGCACTGGAAAAGAGAATAAACACGTAAAGAGGGCCAAGGGTCCACGTCCACGTCCACTTCATGTAAATGTTTTATTTTATGGCAGGGACAGAGATAAGCCTCACTGCCAAGGTAATTGTTTTTGTTTAATTGTTTAGTTATTAATTAATCACCTGCAGTTGGCAATTATTGGAAATTAGAGCCAGGTGCAGGCTATAAAAGGGAAGCAGTCAGTCTGGTCTAGGTTGCTGCTACTGAATGAAGAGCCTGACGGAAAGTCATAAAGGTCTGTTTAACACGTACGTTTGGTTTTGTAAAATTCTGTGTCAAAGTGTTTTGTTTTGGTGTTATATGTCAGGTAAACAGCTTAGCTGTCCTGCATGTCAGATAGGGACCTGCATGTATATAGTGAGTGTTCAATGAGAGCTAGGTTTTTGTTTGTTTATTTGTTTTTGTTTTGAATAAAGACCTAAGTTTTGATCCCTGGGTCACGTTTTTAAAAGGAAAACAAACCCAAAAGTACGGCCAGTCATATCACAATATCTATATTGTAACAACCTTGAGAGGTGACGGGAATCATGGAGGACCTCCATGATGGACAGGTGGAGAGAAAGCTGATTGGGCGGTGGACATATCTCCTCCAATCAGAACTGAGAAGCGAGAGGGGGCAGGCCAGCATATTAGAGCTGCAAGAATGCGCGGGGGAGATTGAGACGACAGCCAAACTGATAGGAGTGAGTGGATAGTAAGAGAGCAAGAAAACCACCCACTACTATTACTGTCAGCCATGAGACGGGCCCCCCCCGAACCTTGCTGAGGGAAGTGAGAGGAAAATAGAGAGGGAACGGAAAAACTGTCGGTACAAGGGAGAGACTGACAGAGGGAAGGAGCCAGACTAGAGTACGAGTGATGAGCAGGAGGAGCTATGTCTGCAGAGTAGCGTGTGTGTGTGTGTGTGTGACCCTTTCCCCCCATACTTCTGCATACCCTGTGCTCTTTCATCCCTCTATCCTTTATTCCAAATAAATATAGGCTGACCTCACCCATTCACCACAATCACTGTCCCCGCCTGAGTGCATAAGGTTGGAAACCAAAAACGTTACAATATATTAAACTAATCTAACCCCTTGGCGGAGAGGAACCCCCCCTCCCCCCCCCACTTTTTTGTGGGAGGAAACCTCTGGTGGTCCTGGCGGAGAGATGGCTGCTGAAGTTTGCTGCACCTATACGGAATGAATGGGAGAATACATTTGGGAAGACCAGCTTTAGAAATGAGCTGAAGACAGAAGATTGCAAATGTATGAATTTAGTTGAAAACCAGTTCGTTGAATAATGGAAAGGGTAGAGGGAACGGTTGAGCTGAGGGATACATCTAGACATCTGAATTGAGCATTCTGCAAATGAGAAAGAGCATCAGCTGTGTTATTAGTGATATCTGGAAGTTGTTTCAAAATAAAATTATTGATAACTTCAATCCAGACTAGCTGGCAAAGAAGTTAACTCAAGTAAGACTGTAGGTTTAAGCTGAGGAGGAATAATTTTTTATTTCTGAAGGCCAGACATCTGAAATCTATTGATTAAGAAATATTCTGCCAAAACTAATGGAAGAAACATCCGTATGAAGTGAGAGGTTTTGGGGGGCAAAAATGAGTTCCAGTGCTGTAGGAGAGAGGACCACATCCTAATATCTTTCTGGGTATCAGCTGTAATATTAATGTAGAGTTGAGATTTTTAGCTGCTATAGAGAGAGCAAGAAGACAAGAAATACATGTCCTACCTTGAGGAATGATTTGAATTGCAAAATTGAAATGTCCCAAGAGTGAAAGAAGGTTCAATTTAAAAATGGAACGGTTGATCTCAAAGGACTGAATGCTTCAAATTGCACAATATCCAAAGTTATTCCTAGGAACTCAAGAGATTAAGCTGGACCAATTGTTTTCTCCTCTGAGAGGAGGACGCCGACTGCTGAGAAGAGACGTGAGTTTTAAGAGTGCTTCAGCTGTAGGGGCTGATGGAGGAGATACAAGGAGAAAGTCATCCAACAAGTGCAGCAAAAAGAGGATTCTGCAGAATCCAGCAGAGGGCTTCAAAGAGTGAATCAAAGATCTAGAGCTGCTGCGGCATCCAAAAGTTAGCAAAGTAAAATTTCCCCCTCCAACAAATACCAAGAAAATGACGGAGAGAAGGGAGTATAGACACTTTGAAGGTGTCGAAAATGTCTGCTTTAGCTAACCAAGAACCCTGTCCAGATATTTTGATGTAATTGATAGCATCAGATATGGTGATGTAATGCAGAGAAAACTGATCTGAGGGAATGATAGAATTAATGCTGCTGATAGAAGAACCGCGAGGAGCAGAGAGGTTGATAATGAGGTGCTTCTTGTCTGACATTTTCCTTGTAGCTACTCCAACAGGATTGATGCGGAACTGAGGGAAGGGAAGGGTCCTTTGAGATCTCTGAATTGATGAGAGAATCAAAGACTTCTGGTTCCGTTTAGCAGATGGGAGGTTATTAGAGGTAATAGAGGATGCACGGATGGATTTTAAACCAGTAGAAAAACCATTAGTAAGTCCAGAAATTAGATCATTAACACAAAAACGATCAGAGCAGATATTGAAGAGCATCTGATAGAGCAGGAATGTTTATGGGGGTAGAGGCGATTAGCAATGATGAATGTAATTTAGATAAAAGAGGGCAGATGGAACGCAAATGAGCATCGCCACAGAAACTGCATATATGTAAAAAACAACATCCTTTGGAAATGCAGAATAAGGAATTGAAATTATTGCACAGCTGTCTCTGCCATGAGACTATTTGATGGGTCTTCCATGAGAATCTTTGCTTGTTGAAAAAGCAGGCAAAGCTGAAGAATGAATAAGAGAAACTGCACATGAATAAATAAAAGAGTGTTGTCGAGAGCAGGAGAAGAATCATTTCAGGCTGATGAGGAGGCTGCTTTTGGACACAGTGAGGTAGAATGGGTGGTTAGCACAGAGACTACTGAAGAATATATTAAAGAGATTATGATCAGGTTGTGACCAGTCAATTAGAGCAGGGGTCAGGAAGTGGTGGCCCATTTGAGGTTTGGTGGCAGCCCCTCTGAGTTTCTTTATCAATGTATTACATTTAAAAAAAATAAAATTAATTAGATCCTCTGCCTTGGCACTTGCGCAGCCAGCTTCTGTGTTGTTGTTGCTGGGGTGATTTTCTCACACCGCACGCAGTCTTTCAATGGTTGGTAGGCAACAGTTCCAAGGCACACAGCCAATGTCACATGGAAGTTCGGAATCAATGCTTATGCAGTAACTGTATGCGAAGTGCTGAGCCAGCAGAGGTGAAGTTGGCCAAACTTAAATAAATAGTTTCTTTTAATTTGTTAAGAAAAATTGTTTTTTTTGCTTGTTGGGAGCAAAATGTAGAATTTAATAACCACATGTAATGTTAAATGGGATTAGATTAAACCTGCATTTGTGTGTTATGGCTGCTTTGGGTGGGAATCCACGTACCTTCAAAATACTATTTGCGCACCTATTTTTTGTTGGAGTTTTTTTTTTCTTTGAGAAATACAGACGTATCGAGCAGCTAGTAAATGTAAATGAAACCCATTTAAATAGATTAGCACTGTTTGAATTCTGTGTGGTTTTACATTGTGAATTTTGTGTGGTTTAAGATTGTTGACTGAAAAGATGATAGCAGTGGTCTTTCTTCAAAGATTTACAATTTATTTTTAAATACAGTATAATTTTACTCTATTTTTTGCCCAGTGTGTTTCTGTAAGTATGTTGGTGTTGTGTAGGTATTACAACCTGACAATTGAGTTAAAAACTGTTCAGTTTTGTTGGTGGCGGCCCACAAGTCATTCTGTGGGCCGCAATAGCGGCCCCTGGTTATGTTGAGGTTATCGACTCCTGAACTAGAGTGTTGTCCAATGCTAACTGAGCAGCTGCTTTGGCTAAAAAAAAGCTTTATGATACTGTGAACTGGCTGCCTGGTGGTGATGTCAGGCCAGGAAGTAGACAGACAGGACTAGTGAGTGAGTACGCCGTTGCTCCGGTTTATTATAAATAAAAGGTTTAAACAAACAAAACACTTTACAAAACAAAAGGCACACTGGCCAAAATAAACAGACAAACAAATAAACACTGACCTATAACAAGTAACGAGCTGGCGTAGAACCAGCATGCATAGCAATTGTTAATTTTATATTTGTTTCTCCTCCTGTCTCCAGTTCTCCACTCTGAACACCAAACTCGAGTGATTCATGCCTCTATATATACAGCTGTGCCGGGATTCAATTGCTAATTAATCATTAACTTCAACCCCGGCATGTGAACTAATTTGTGCAATCCCTGTGCCCACATACTACAACACATTATATCTGCAGATGAAGTGATTGTGCAATCCCTGTGCCTAAATACAAAAATACATTTTAAATCACCTGTGCTACATAACCCACTCTTCGTGCACCACTACACACGTACATATAAACATCCCACATATAACATAAAACACAAAATACGCACAAGGGTGGGGCACCCCACCACAGATACTCATAAAAAATGGTACCGCCATTTCTAACCAAGAGATCAACAATGTTAAATAAATATTCAAGTCCAGTTCTTGTCGTCTTGAGCATTAACTTTACAAAGCACATTGCAAAAAACAGAAAATGCAAGCACAAATTCAAGAATAGGTTTATTTCACAGCTGAGGTTCATGAGATTTTAGAATAAAAGACAGATCTTCACAGTCAACTACCGTGTGCTCCAGAAATTCTGAGGTTGCAATAAGAATAGAGACCAAATTAACATCTTTACCTTCAATAATATTGCATCGCACTTGAGCAGAGAGAGTGTGGCAATGAACAACTGAAGCAGAGGAGATTCCTGAACCAGAGGCGGTCACTAGAGTGAAGATTAGCAACTCGAGAGAAGGTGTGGACGTGGCTGAAGCAGTGGGAGAGATGAGTGCTGTTTCTGTTGCCAGTGATCAGGAAGTAATTAATGGCTGCTGGTTTCAAGCAAGTGATCCTGCTATCTAGCGCATCCAGGCGATCAGATACAGTAGAAATTGTGGTGGAAAGAGGATGAATGAGTTTATTGATATTGTAAAAAAAAACTGATAATGTAAATTTAAGGAAGGATCAGATGAAATTGAAAACAGAGGTAAGTGAAGCTTGCACTGCAGCAGGGGTGGAGCATGGACTGACAAGTTTTTTTTTTTTTTTTGTCTCTGCTGAGACTTTTGGGAGGGAAAGACAGGCTTGGCTCATATGGAATTGCAATATGAAACCAGTGCAGCAGCTCGATCACTCCCTGCTTCAATGGGCAATTATTTTTTGAAAATAGCTTTCATGAGTTTGTCGATTGGCTGGAGAATCACCCTCAGGTTTGATGCGTTTAGTACGGCGAAGAGGAATGGCAGTGGGCACAGCTGGATAAGTGGAGGTTGAAGCATCAGCATTGTCAGATGGAGGAGAAGCAGGACGGGGCAGATTTTTTTGAAAGTTTGTCTGGTGGATTATTTATTGAAGAAAGACAGCTAGAAGGAGAGAAACATTCTTCATCTGAGTCAGATGAAAACCAAATGGGTAAGTAGTCATTTTAAACCGATTGAAAAGAAAGTTTTCTTTTAAGATTAGGTCTGCAAATCTGCCATGTAAATAAGTAGTTGGTGAGGAAGGGTCAGATTCTACGTATGTTGCTCAGGAAGAATCGTCAGGTGCCTGCTAGAGTGGAGATGTGCAGGGAGTAGGAGAGGCAGGGGTCCAGGGTTAGTCCGAGGTTCTTGGCTGAGGAGGAGGGTGAGAACGTGATAGATTCCAGAGGAATGGAGATAGGGAGATAGATAGATAGTTGAGCTGCACCAGGTTACCTGGTAAGTGCGGTCAGAGAGGAGGAGGGAGGAGAGGTCAGAGTCTGAGGAGGGAGAGAAGGAGGGTGAGTTAGTAGGGGAGACAGAGGGTGTTGGGGTTGGAGCGAGAGAGGGTGGGGGAGGGAGAGGTGTTAAAGAGTTTGCAGATATCAGAGATTTTAGAGGAGAAGAAAGACTCAAAGTTGTCAGGGGAGATATAGGAGGTAAGAAAAGTGGGGGTTGAGGAGGGAGGAGAAGGTAGAGAATAGTTTCCGGGGTTGTTAGTGGAGGATTGGATAATAGATTAGAAATAGGAACATTTAGCAGAGGAGAGAATAGAGGAGAAGGAGGAGTTGAGGGAGTGGTAGAGGTCTAGAGCAGCAGGGAGTTTGGTTCTCTTCCATTTCTTTTCAGCAGGGCGCAGTTTGGTTTTTGTTGAGCGGAGCACAGAGGAGAGCCAGGTTTGGGGAGGAGAGGAACAGGCAGGTCGGGAGGTGAGGGGACAGTGGGAGTTGAGGGAGGAGAAGAGGGTGGAGGTAGAAGAGTCTACAGAGAGTAGGGAGAAGGAGTCGATAGGAGGGAGGTGAGAGAGAGCATTGGAGGCAAGGACAAAGGGGGAGAAAAAGCGGAGGTGACAGTGTGAGTAGGTGGAGTAGGGCGAGAGAGGAGACAGAGAAAAAGAGATGAAAGAGTGATCAGAGAGGTCAGAGAGGTATCAGAGAGGGTGGAGTGGCAGCAGGCCCTGGAGAAGGTGAGGTCCAGTTGACAGCCAGCTTTGTGGGTATTTAGGGGTTGCAGAGAGAGAGAGAAGTCGAAGGAGAGGAAGGAATCCGGCAGAGTGGGTGGGGTTGGAGAGATGGATATTGAAATCACCTAACAGGACAGTTGGGGTAGACAGAGAGGGGAGGGAGGAGAGGAAATAGTCGAGTTCATCAAGAAAGTGAGTGAGAGGTCCAGTGGGATGGTACAGTACAATTAGCAGGAGTTGACCGGGAGAGGTTAGTTGGACAGCGGGAAATTCAAAAGTGTTAACAGAGAATGAGGACAGGTCAGAGGGGACAGAAAAAAGTAAGAAGGGAGAGAGGAGAAGACCATTCCCACCTCCCCGTCCGTACCAGGATGTAGAGAGAGGACAGGGCAGTACAGATACAGTATATGCATTTATGTTTTTTTGCAGAAGCAAGTTAAATAAGATATAATTGGAGCAAACTTGTCTCTCACTTTATTATCCATTGCTAGAACAGTAGTTGCTTCTACAATGAAAATACATTTTTTGTAAATAACCCATCTTTACATGGCTGGACCTATTATGATAAATTGACTGCTTTTTTAAGAATAAATTGACTACTGATCACTGGAAGCAAGAGCTCAGCCATAGCATTTTCCACTTGGACTTGTTGGTCACCTGACCTGTAGTGGACAATTAAGTACGATGATGAAAACAAACTTAATAACTTTAAACACGGAATAATCAGACTAAAGAAACTTTACTTTTTGGTCTAGGAAACAGACATTTCGACAGTAGCTTGACGTCTGGTAGAACAACAAACAATTCTCAGAATGATGGTGCAGGTGGAGGTGGGCAACAAGGAAACACAGCTGTAACTCCCTGTTTACAGTATGACAACTGGGGCAATCGAATATAGTACTCATTGATGTATTGTGACCTCATAAGGACTGCTTCAAAAAGCTAAACTAAACAATATGATTACCTTATTCCCAAAGTAAAGAAATAAGAATTAAACCATAAAACAAATCTGTTATCTAGTTAGCCCCAGTGGGAGCTTGATAAACACAAAATGATCGTCTGATACTAATGTGTTAAACTAATTCTATTACCATTCCATAAGCAGGCCTGTGTTTTTAGAAAGGAATTTTCTTCTTTTTTTATCTTGCCAATTATTTTTATTTTCTCCCAATTTGAAATGGCCAATTATTATTATTTAGGCTCGGCTCACCGCTATCACCCCTGCACTGACTCGGGAGCGGCAAAGACGAACACACGTTGTCCTCCGAAGCGCGTGCTGTCAGCCGAACGCTTTTTTACACACTGTGGATTCACCATGCAGCCGCCCAGGAGCTACAGCGGAGGAGGACAACGCAGCTCCCAAGCAGCAAATAGGCAAACATGCAGGCGCCCGGCCAAACTACCGGGGTCGCTGGTGCGCGGTGAGCTGAGGACACCCTGGCAGACCTAGACCCCTCCATCCATCCCCGGCGACGCTCAGCCCAATTGAGCGCCGCCTCCTGGGAACTCCCATCTACGGTCAGCTGTGGAATAGCGCAGCCTCGAACCGGTGACAACCAGGCTATAGGGCGCATCCTGCACTCACACAGAGCTCCTTTACTGGATGCGCCACTTGGGAGCCCCTGAAAGGAATTTTCTAATATTCATAATTGTGTTTTTTAAAAGAAGGGACTTTTTCAAAACAAGTGACAGAAGTTTTGTTTTGCTTGTTTTGTTTTTGTAAACAGAAATAAACTCACAGGCACTGTCTTGTTTCCACTGGAAGCAATTGTTTGAGTGCTTTATTGTATTACAAGAAAACAGGTCTGGTGAGAGCTGCCACCTGGAACGAATGTTCTTTTGGCCAGACCACTACACGGGGACCTCTACAATGTATCTGAACTTCAGTGTTATATATATACTTCTGATGCTGTTTGCATAGATATATATATATATATATATAATATATATATATATATATATATATATATATATATATATATATAAACAGTATTAAAATAGGCAAAATGAAGACGGAACAGAATGCATTGTACAGATGACATTTACATTTAACAAAAACATTTGATTCTTGCACGTTATCCTTCGGACATCCTCTGCTGACGCAAATCATAACTCAACTCCCGCTAATTATTTGAACAATGTCGCACGACAGGTATAATGCTTTAAGAAGACTCAACAAATATTTAAATTACTATATTGCGCCTGTCTTCATTAACTGTCTTCATTTCACTTTAAGTGTTGCAATGAAAATGCAAATTGCAGTATGTTTGGGCTTTGATTGACCCATCTTAATACACCTTAGGGCTGCAACGATAAAATCGAAAATCGATATTTTTAGCGATTTTCCTCCTTATGATAATCGATAATAAAACTGGATCATCAATAATGGCAACGTTTTTTACATTTCTGGAATTTATAAACTAAATGTTGCACCGAACGTCCTCTCTTGGCATTTAAATTACAGGACACCACCAAGATGGCTACGTTAAACACACGACACTAATACCCCCAAGTGCAGCACGAAACTGATGAATTCTCTTTCGGTTCATTTTCATAATTGAAAGATGTCTGACAAAAGTGATAACATGGCAGGTAGAAGTGCTCCTGAGCAGATCATTGTTACACCACCCAGTATGAAAAGCAAATACTGGTGTCATTTTGGATTTTGGACAATTGGAGGACAGATTAAACATTTAAAAAAAAGTTGTATGTAAACTATGCAAACGCAAACTCCCCTATAATTCAAATACAACGAACATGAGAAGCCATTTGGAAAATCACCACCCACTTGTGCAGCGAAATACACAGTAAGGAGGAGGGATCAGAAACAGCTGGGCCTTCATGTCCTAAACAGCCACGAATGACAGCGTTTTTTCAACAAACTTCTGCTGCTGCATTACCCGGTCAACGAAGTGAAGCAATTACGAAATCTCTTGTAAAATTAATCTGCAAAGACATGAGACCCATTAGCATTGTCGAGGGTGATGGTTTCAGGAATTTCGGAGTGAAATGTAGTCGAGATACCAAATTCTGAGTCGCACAACAATTTCAAGGAACATAGTTAAACTGTATGATCTCACTCATGCAAATGTAAAACAAATACTGCACGATTGTAAGGACATTGCTTTAACTAGAGAAGGTTGGACCTCCCTAGCCACCGATACTTATGTTACCGTAACAGCACATTGCATTACTGATTCTTGGGAACTGCAAGATTTTGTTCTGCAAACTAAAGAGCTTCGAGGAAATCACACAGCAGAAAATGTTGCAAAGTGTATTTCAGAAATTCTGGATGATTTTAATATACACGAGTCCATACTTGCTGTCACTACTGATAATGCACTGAACTACGTCAATGCAATACAAAGATATCTCAACTTTATCAATATCCCGTGTGTGGCTCACACAATTAACCTTGCTGTATGGAAGGGACTGAATACTGGACCGATCAAAAGAACACTTACCCGACGTAAACATTCGGCTGCACATTTCAATAGATCACCAACTGACAAATGTCTTCTGGAGGATAAGCAAAAGTTGCTCGACTTAAAAAATGACAATTTAATCAATGACTGTGTTACACGCTGGAACATCACCTATGACATGATTTGCCGAGCATCAGAACAACAGGCTGCAGTGGTCACTGTAATCTTTGAAAAAAAGCTGTTGCATCTGGAGTTAACAACTAACGAATATATGGTTGTTAAAAATATCCGTGACACTCTGAAATCATTTAAAACGGCAACTGCTGCATGATCAACAGACAAATACCCCACAGCTTCGGCTGTTTTACCTCTACGGCATATCCTGATCAATCAAGTTAAAAACTCATCTGAAATTCCTGTAATAAAGGAGATGAAAAACTAAATCTACAGTGATCTGAGTTTGAGGTATGACAAAGAAGAACAACAATCAACATTCATGCTTTGGAACAAAAGGTCATTCTCTGACTCATGCTTTCACCAATTGATACATTTATCTGAACAAGAAAAATGTCAGGTAGAGGAAGAAATTCAAACAGAAATGATACAGCGTTTTGTAAATGAAACTGATTTGATAAAGGAACATGGCAGTTCTGAAAATAAAGAAGCTAACAGAAAAACTGCGCTGACTGTAATGGGGGTCCTGTTTGGGGACATTTACACCTGCGTGCAAGAAGAAACAGAGAATTGAGAAATACAACTGATGCAGGAGGAGATGGCGTGCAATGTCAAGGAGGCACCACTCTCGGCAGATAGCAATCTATTCGAATGGTTAAAAAAATCAGGCCTGAAATATCCACACCTTGCTCAACTGGCCAAAAAATACCAGTGTGTGCCCGACAGCAGGAAACATTGTAAATAAAAAGCGAGCAGCCCTGGATCCAGAGCAAGTCGACAGGCTTGTGTTTCTTGGGTAATCATATATACACACTTCTTTTACAACACATTTTTATTTTAGTTTGACTTTTGACCGTTATCCGATGTTGTCATCACCCGTCGCAGGGAGATGCAGATGTTTTTTTCTAAACATAGAGGGTTGCAAGATACTAAAACATTGTAAGAGTATAATATAGAGGTGTCTTATTTTGTATTGTAGGTAAAACAAAAATAACTCTAAATATCGATTTTTTTATTGATTGATTTAATATCGTGTGTTCAATTATTGATTTCATTTTTCGGTTTAACCTGACACCCCTAGTACACCTAATCCTGAATGTATTCAAATACAATGTGTTACATTTGAAATATGATATATTACCTGTAACAATAAGTTGAACATTTTAAAAAATGCCAGAGAAGAAAAAAAAAATATCTGCAAGCAGTATATGTCAAGCTGCATTTTACAAAATCCTTTTATACACAGTGCACTTTTCTCCTCCTCATCACATTCTGTACAACCAGCCTGTGAGAGACATCAAGTGTTTTGCTAGACTATTAGCTGACAGCTGCCCTGAAATGTAGAGTACATCATTCCAGATCTGCAGAAAGGCCAATGATTTATTACTTTTGATTAGTCCAATATACCCATTTATCTTCAAGGACCAGAAAATAAACTATTCAAGGACACCTGGGAAAGCATAGCCTTTTTAAATGTTCAATCACTGTGAATTAAGAGCTGACCAACTGATCACTAGAATGCTGATTCCTGTGATCATGAACAAAGTAAAATGTTAACCATATAGCTGCTAATAAAATAGTCACTGTTCATTTCATAAAATGAATACCACTGTAGTACATACAGTTACACAATGCCTGTTTGGCTCACTGGACTGTAAAACGCTTTGAGATACTGCAGTATGAAAGTTGTAAACAGACAGCTAGGAATTAAAGATTAGCATGATTGTGAGACACTGCAGCATATTGAAGCAGTCTAAAAAAATGGTAAAGTAAAGGCCCAGCATTATCAAAAAAAATGAAAGATGCTGATAACATTTTTTTTTTAGGACAGAACTTTGCAATATTCCCCAAGCTGACAGCCTTGTAAGGAAGTATTGTGGGGAGGGGCAGCGAGAATGGAAAAAGATGTGTTGTGCTAAAACAAGATGAAAATGTGCTGCACATCTGATATCTGCTCCATTCATCAGTAATCTGTGGTTCGATATTAGAGAAACCAGAACATTCTCAGTAAAACAACTTGCTGAAGTACCTTCATTCTGCACCACGCAGTGTCACAAGTATATCTTGCTTCTCAAGAAATATAGTACAGTGATAAGCCAATGGGGATACAGTACTTGTCTTTTCAGATGCCATGGATATCTGTATACGCAGACTTGTGTCAGTACAGCAGGCCACCACTGGACTGGAATCAGTCAAGATAAAGCCTGGTGCCCCTGATGAGAAGCAGTTACCAAGCACTACAACTGCTTTTATATATAAAAAATAGATCTCTCAATTCTTACTTTACAGCATTTTTGCACAGTACTGTATATATATATATATATATATATATATATATATATATATATATATATATATATATATATATACACACACACACACAGTACTGTGCAAAAATTTTAGGCAGGTGTGAAAAAATGCTGTAAAGTAAGAATGCTTTCAAAAATGGACATGTTAATAGTTTATACTTATCAATTAACAAAATGCAAAGTGAGTGAACAGAAGAAAAATCTGCATCAAATCCATATTTGCTGTGACCACCCTTTGCCTTCAAAACAGCATCAATTCTTCTAGGTACACTTGCACACAGTTTTTGAAGGAACTCGTAAGGTAGGTTGGCCCAAACATCTTGGAGAACTAACCATAGTTCTTCTGTGGATTTAGGCAGCCTCAATTGCTTCTCTTTCTTCATGTAATCCCAGACAGACTCAATGATGTTGAGATCAGGGCTCTGTGGAGGCCATACCATCACTTCCAGGACTCCTTGTTCTTCTTTACGCTGAAGATAGTTCTTAATGACTTTTGCTGTATGTTTGGGGTCGTTGTCATGCTGCAGAATAAATTTGGGGACAATCAGATGCCTCCCTGATGGTATTGCATGATGCATAAGTATCTGCCTGTACTTCTCAGCATTGAGGAGACCATTCATTCTGATCAAATCCCCAACTCCATTTGCAGAAATGTAGTCCCAAATTTGCAAGGAACCTCCACCATGCTTCACTGTTGCCTGCAGACACTCATTCGTGTACCACTCTCCAGCCCTTCGGCAAACAAACTGCCTTCTGCTACAGCCAAATATTTCAGATTTTGACTCATCAGTCCAGAGCACCCGCTGCCATTTTTCTGCACCCTAGTTCCTGTGTTTTCGTGCATAGTTGATTCGCTTGGCCTTGTTTCCACGTCGGAGGTATGGCTTTTTGGCCGAAAGTCTTCCATGAAGGCCACTTCTGGCCAGACTTCTCTGGACAGTAGATGGGTGTACCAGGGATCAACTGTTTTCTGCCAATTCTGAGCTGATGGCATTGCTGGACATCTTCCAATTGTGAAGGGAAGTAAGCATGATGTGTCTTTCATCTGCTGCAGTAAGTTTCCTTGGCCGAACACTGTGTTTACGGTCCTCAACGTTGCCCATTTCTTTGTGCTTCTTCAAAAGAGCTTGGACAGCACACGTGGAAACCCCTGTCTGCCTTGAAATTTTTGCCTGGGAGAAACCTTGCTGATGCAGTATGACTACCTTGTGTCTTGTTGCTATGCTCAGTCTTGCCAAGGTGTATGACTTTTGACAGTAACTGTCTTCAGCAACCTCACCTTGTTAGCTGAGTTTGGCTGTTCCTCACCCAGTTTTATTCCTCCTACACAGCTGTTTCTGTTTCAGTTACTGATTGTGCAAGTGTACCTAGAAGAATTGATGCTGTTTTGAAGGCAAAGGGTGGTCACACCAAATATGGATTTGATTTAGATTTTTCTTCTGTTCACTCACTTTGCATTTACAGTGGCTTGCAAAAGTATTGACCTCCCTTGGCATTTTTTATATTTTGTTGCCTTACAACCTGGAATTAAAATGGATTTTTTGGGGGGTTGTATCATTTGATTTACACAACATGCCTACCTCTTTGAAGATGCAAAATATTTTTTATTGTGAAACAAACAAGAAATAAGACAAAAAAACAGAAAACTTGAGCGTGCATAAGTATTCACCCCCCCAAAGTCAATACTTTGTAGAGCCACCTTTTGCAGCAATTACAGCTGCAAGTCTCTTGGGGTATGTATCTATAAGCTTGGCACATCTAGCCACTGGGATTTTTGCCCATTTTTCAGGGCAAAACTGCTCCAGCTCCTTCAAGTTGGATGGGTTCAGCTGGTGTACAGCAACCTTTAAGTCATACCACAGATTCGCAATTGGATTGAGGTCTGGGCTTTGACTAGGCCATTACAATACATTTAAATATTTCCCCTTAAACCACTCCAGTGTTGCTTTAGCAGTATTCTTAGGGTCATTGTCCTGCTGGAAGGTGAACCTCCATCCCAGTCACAAATCTCTGGAAGACTGAAATAGGTTTCCCTCAAGAATTTCCCTGTATTTAGCGCCATCCATCATTCATTCAATTCTGACCAGTTTCCCAGTCCCTGCCGATGAAAAACATCCCCACAGCATGATGCTGCCACCACCATGCTTCACTGTGGGGATGGTGTTCTCGGGGTGATGAGAGGTGTTGGGTTTGCGCCAGACATAGCATTTTACTTGATGGCCAAAAAGCTCAATTTTAATCTCATCTGACCAGAGTACCTTCTTCCATATGTTTGGGGAGTCTCCCACATGCCTTTTGGAGAACACCAAACGTGTTTGCTTATTTTTTTCTTTAAGCAATGGCTTTTCTCTGGCCACTCTTCTGTAAAGCCCAGCTCTGTGGAGTGTACGGCTTAAAGTGGTCCTATGGACAGATACTCCAGTCTCCGCTGTGGAGCTTTGCAGCTCCTTCAGGGTTATCTTTGGTCTCTTTGTTGCCTCTCTGATTAATGCCTTCCTTGCCTGGTCCGTGAGTTTTGGTGGGCGTCCCTCTCTTGCCAGGTTTGTTGTGGTGCCATATTCTTTCCATTTTTTAATAATGGCTTTAATGGTGCTCCATGTGATGTTCAAAGTATTGGATATTTTTTTATAACCCAACCCTGATCTGTACTTCTCCACAACTTTGTCCCTGACCTGTTTGGAGAGCTCCTTGGTCTTCATGGTGCCGCTTACTTGGTGGTGCCCCTTGCTTAGTGGTGTTGCAGACTCTGGGGCCTTTCAGAACAGGTGTATATATATACTGAGATCATGTGACAGATCATGTGACACTTAGATTGCACACAGGTGGACTTTATTTAACTAATTATGTGACTTCTGAAGGTAATTGGTTGCACCAGATCTTATTTAGAGGCTTAATAGCAAAGGGGGTGAATACATATGCACGCACCACTTTTCCATTATTTATTTTTTAGAATTTTTTTAAACAAGTTATTTTTTTCATTTCACTTCACCAGTTTGGACTATTTTGTGTATGTCCATTACATGAAATCCAAATAAAAATCCATTAATTCCAGGTTGTAAGGCAACAAAATAGGAAAAATTCCAAGGGGGGTCAATACTTTCGCAACCCACTGTAGTTAATTGATAAATATAATCTATTAACATCTATTTTTGAAAGCATTCTTACTTTACAGCATTTTTTCACACCTGCCTAAAACTTTTGCATAGTACTGTGTGTGTGTGTGTGTGTGTGTGTGTGTGTGTGTATATATATATATATATCTATATAAACACTACTGAAGATTTAAGAAACCGACTCTCATTCTTATTAAAGCTACAACTCCATTCCATACTCCCAATTACTAAGACTGAAACGCATTTGCAGTGATGATAGTGATTTTTTGAATAAAACAAATGATGTGTGCATTTTTCAAAAACTGTGGGTTTCCAGACACTATACTTAGAGAAGCTCAGTTAAGTGTATCGACAATAAACAGAAAGGATGCGTTGTACAAAACCAAAACACAGAATACCAACAATCGTATTCCCCTTGTTCTTACTTATCATTCTATCACCAAAAAACACATCAAACAAAGAAATTAGGGGTTTTATTCAATTAAAGTGTTATTCAAGTTCATTAGTATTGTGTACACTAAGAACTGCCATGACATGGCAGCAGCAAAACAAATTACCGTGAATTGTGAGAAGGAAATAACACGTGTGTACGGACTGTTGTGGTGTTGTGCTTTTAAGATCATCTTGGTTAAATGCTCTCAGTACTGTGTAGTGAAATGGGACTGTGTGTGTGTTACAGGCTGCAAACATGTTGCAAGACTAACATAGTTTTCTAAATGTGTACAATAATACTAAAGAAACTGCACTGTTTCAAACGGCCTGGGAACATGGAAGAATAAGCAATGTGGTATTAAAATATGTTCTCTCCAGCAACAGAGTATAGGCTGTGAGGTGAGAAATAAGTGGTTTCAGATAAGAAGAAAATGAAACTGAAACCACAAACTAACAAAAGACTTATTTAACATCCAGAGTTATTCAGATCCGTACAATGTTTGGACTCCTATAAGTGCACAGAGCTGCTGGTTCCATGTAGTCCCAGGAAGGACAGTAGAGAGCCTGGGAGGGTGTACTACTAACGAATTCCAGGAGGGGCCGCACTGGAGAGGTGCTGCTGCTTCCAAACAAAGGATTACAAATTCTTACCTGGGAGTACTGACTCAAGAGCGCTATCTGCTGGTCTCCACGGATACCTAAAACAGTAAACTTCCAGGACTGTATTATAAATACTTACCATACCCTTCCACTCCAGGAGGTTTAAGTGGACGATTGGGGGACACTCTGGACACCAGACCAAAGAGGAACTTTTCTGTTATACTTTTGGTCAATTATTATTTGAACTTTCTTTGAGATTTACCCCTAGCTTCGGTAGCAGTTTTATTTGCCTCTTCTTTTCCCCACAGGAAGAAATAAATAATAAAATGTACCGTTGCTTTCATTCCTGTTGTCCGGCCTCTTTTTCACAAGGTTCTACCAGTCACTCTGTTATCTAAAAAAAATAACGTGCACGTAGTGGTTAAATTGAACAATGTTATATGAGGAGGAGGTTAAATGTCATCAAAACTTGAAGCACCTTTTGCAGCAATTACTGCTATCAGTCTTTTTAGATAGGTCTCTACTAGCTTTGCACAGTAGGATGGTGAAATTTTTGCCCAGTCTTCGGAAAATTGCTCCAGTTCTGATAAGTTTGTCATGAATCATCGATGGACTGCAATCTTCAAGTCTCACCATAAATTTTCGATTGGATTCAAGTCAGGACTTTGACTGGGCCACTCAAGAACATTCATTTTCTGCTTGTTCAACCACTCCAGTGTGGCCCCAGTTTCAGTCTTGGCTGATTCAATCAAGTTTTCCTCAAGGATTTGCCTGTACTTTGCACAATCCATTATCCCCTTTATCCTGACAAGTTTCATAGTCCCTGCTGAAGAGAAGCAACCCAATAACATGATGCTGCTGCCACCATGCTTAACAGTTGGGATGGTGTTGAGTGGGTGATGTGCAGTGTTGGGCTTGCGCCAGACGTAACGCTTGGAATTTAGACCTCAAAGTTCAGTTTTTTTGTCTTGTCTGACCACAAAACCTTTTTCCACATGTCTGCAGTATCATCTACATGCTTTTTTGCAAACTCCTTACAGTATGTGCTTTAAGATTAGACTTTTTGTGTAATGGCTTCTTTCTTGCCACCCATCCATACAGGCCAGCTTTGTGTAGGGACTGGCTTATTGTTGATGTGTGAACACCGACTCCATCTCAGAACCAGAACTTTGCAGATCTCTCAAGGTCATTGCTGGCTTCAGAGTGACATCCCAAATCAGTTTCATATATATATATATATAATCTCTGGCAATGGAACGTGAAGCAAGCAATGTAATTGGTCGAGCAAGGTTCCAGCTGTCCTGGATATGGCAGTTAGTGCCTTGTCACATATTCTAAATCACTGCAGTGCTTCACAGAATTTTAAGTATCGGACGGTAGCCATCTTACTTTTACAGTTACAGATGTAGAGCTGTAACTATGAAACTGACTGACCAATTAGTATAGGCATGCTGATTTAGATGAAAAACAAATGAATTGGAAGATAGCAAAAAAAGAATAAAAAAAATCATCTTTATACTCAGTCATCCTGACTTTGTCATATAATGTATTTTTAGCAGTTTATAAATGATACAGAAAAACAAAAAAGACACTTCTGCACATTATCCATGCCCTCTAAGATACATACCTTGGAAAATTACTGAAATCTGAAAATTTGTTGTATTTATTTTTATTTCGCCCATTTGTTCTGCTCAGACATTGTGTCTGCACTGTCAGTGATAGGGGAAAAAAATAACTCCACCCCGTGGTGTATTTTTTCAGTGGCAACGTCCACAATATCAGAAATACAGATGTATGTATTTTTGCATGTTCCAATAAAATTAATTTACTCAGCTTAACTTTGTGTGTAACTAAAAGCTATAAATGGGACTACTTTATTGGTATAAGGATATTTAATAATACATAAATAAATAAATAAACTAAGAATTGTTTGCTCTAAACATGATTTATGCTTTTTTTTTTTTTCAAATCCACTGTTTGACCTGGATTATAAATGCAATAACTGTGTCCGAATCCGTTGAATTTAGACTTCTCAGGGGTGGGAGCACCTGACTTTGTCTTTTAATAGAGATTTAGGGTTTAAAAGAAAGTTACCAGTCAAGCAATTGGCAACATCGGATGTAATAGGGAGATGGTTGAATGCAATAAAAAGGTTAGTACAGTACAGAATTTATTGTCCATATTGGAATGCAGGAGTCAGAAGACTGAATGAGTTTATTGAAGGCAAGGCTTGTCTCTGAGCCTCTTAAAACTACAGCCAAGCTTTAATATCCATATAAATGTATAAAACAAATATTAGAAATCAGGAATTCCAAAGCTGCAAATGTAAGTCAATGTATATTCTTTTGTTTAAATGAATTAATTTTAAATGTTTAGTAAAGATTGAAAATTATTGTTTCTAAGTTTCTTTTTGAGAAAAATTTAGTTATTTGATTTCCAAGCTGGAAACATAAAACTGAGAGTGCAATATAATTAATAGTTGTACATACTTCAATAGGTGAAGTAATAGAGTTGAAACTGACATGTGGGGTCCATTTTAATGTAAAAAAGATGACACTTAATTGCTTCATGTTGCTTTGATCTCTCGCTTCGCCTGCAATTTTTGAAGTGCCATATTTTAATTCTATTTGATGGAACAAAGCTTTAAGAACAAGAACCATCTTAACACTAATACTTGTATAAAATCCAACAGATTCCCCATATAGCTATACAGAGTTAAACATACAACATATTGTTTCCCTTTGAAACTTACATTTGTATTAAAAAAAAAAAAAGGTTCCATATGTGGTAGCCAAGCTAGTATAATTGTGAATTAGTGTATTTGTGCTGCCTCTTAACTTACAGAATGACAGTTAATTCACTTGTATTCACTACCTTATTGAAAAGCCCACAAAATCCATTATCCCAGTTAGTGCTTCGACAATCAAAACACCCAGGTACAATATAAAATGTGTCAACTTTAATACTCCATAAAGAGACTGATTCATAAATACATATACATGAGCATAGCTACTACAGTGAAATACAACTGAGCATTTAGTAGAGCTAAACATAAGAATGTATTTTTGTAAGGGGTACAGAAAATGTTTATCAAGGGACAAGGCCTATATATATATATATATATATATATATATATATATATATATATATATATATATTATTTAACTATTCTATTTTACCATGGAAATGAAAGGCTACTCTATACAGTCTTTTTTAAGCATTTAAGAATATGTCTAGTTAGTGTTATTAAAGATTCTATTGCAATAGTTGACATTACAACTGGGCAGCACATGTGATGTGAGTTTTTCTATAAGGCAGTGTCTAATTGCAGATGTATTGTTCTGTAATTTATCACGGCAGCAGTCATTCAACCATTTGATGCACTGGAGTTGCTACACTTGCCTGTAAAAGAAGACTAACTAGAAGAAAATGTGTTTTAGATGCTGATAAAGTACATTGGTTACAGTGGATTTTTTACATTGGTTTTTTTTGTAAATCAAGCAACCTGACTTGCATCCGCTGTAGAAAACAAGCTACATTATAAGATTTTTGTCATTTTTGATATTTCAGTGTTTTTCACATACATAGATTTAAGCTTTCTGATACTATTCGCAAAAGTACTTTTACAAATGTACTGTATATATTATTATTTTACAGAAAATGCAAAATCCCCCAAAACCTACACATGTTTGTTGAAAATATTAAATTAACCATTGATCCATTGATTTAATTTCCATGAAATGTGACAGTGACCCCCTGTTAGGAGCTATTAAGGGCACATCAAAGAAGACTCCTTCTGGCTTCAGCATTAACATTAGATAATGTTTAGGCAAGACTTCAGACAATAAATTACACTGTGTCATTAGTTTAATATTTACTCAGTATCAGATGTTTATAAGCTGTACAAATAAAACAAATCAGCAGGTATCTTGTAACATTTTCATAATTACCGTGCTTATGTTTTCTCTGTGCCTGCTTGAAGTTCAGTATAAGGATTAAAAATGAACATAAATGTCATGCTGACATCTGCAATTGCTAGTGGTAAAGCTTTAGACCAACAGCAAAAACTAATCATGCTGGGTTATTTCTGTGTAGATGTTTATTTTTTAAATTCATCCACAGAGTGTTTAGGGATTGAGAGTAACAGTAATACAGTAGGTAAGTTAGTAACAGAATTAAAGAACCGTTGAATGCTGGCAGTCACAAAAAGTGGAGGACACATAAAAACAGTATGGTGTGCTAAATATAAAAGTACGTATCACACACTGTGTGGCACAAAATGTGCGCTCATTTGGGATTGCTCTGTCCAAGCTGCACTAAGAAGAAAGAAATTATGTACTGGTACACGTCAGGGAACCTACTTAAGGCTGGTTTATATATCCGACTGCAAGTGGTCAGTGAGTGGTCTCCGACAGTCAGAATGACATCATCTGCACTGCCTCGAGCTGTCTTTTTGAAAAGTTGTATGGCCTTTTCTTGTGTGTCTGTGACCACAAAACGCACAGGGTCGGAAGATGTTGAAAAAATCCAGCATTTGTCGCATGGTCACAAGCCAGTGAAGCAAGATATAGCAAGTTTTTGAGGAACCCAATAAACATGAAAAACAGAACAGAGTTTTAAACTTGCCTCTAAACTGAATGAAATTAAACAACGTAAATGAACCTTTGCTAAAATGAATATTGGCGCTACATAGGCTACCATGCACAGCAAACACTTGATTAATAATAACAGTAATGAATACAATGTATTTTTATTTGTACTATTGTTATTATTTTTTATATATTTGAGTCACTAATACTTTAACTTCGCTATTTATTTTCTGTATGCAATTACTTTCCCCATCAAATCAGTAATGTTCAATTTTACTTGTTTGCTGCTCATAAAAATATATATGAGCCAATTTACACATTCACTTCATTCATGAGATGGGCAATTTTAAAATCCTATCTCAGTGTCCTGGGATTGTGGAGCCTGTTGGCAACCCTAGTCACAAGTCGACACCTGCAGTAACACAGACTGGTTGAAAGTATGACTAGCAGCTATGACCACTTTGCTGTGTCAAAAAGTCTGTGAACTCGGGGGTGCTTCAGTCCTCATGGCGCACCTGCAAAACGTATGTGTGATTTAATACTGCCAATTAAATCAATGTTGTTAAACCATTTTTTAAATTACATTTTTTTAGTAGTCTGATTTAATATTGTTTTGAGTTTAAGTTTCTTAAATGATTAGTGCCTTGTTATTTAACTGCTCTGGTTAATAGGTGTGATACCAATTATAATCTGTGTTACTGTGATTGTGCCAACATGGTCGTTCCAAGGGTTGGCACAGGTTTGTGTAAAATGTCCTTTGCCTATTAGCTTCCAAAACCTTTTAACTCTTTTAACACAGTAAATGTGATAGTCTCTCTTTTAAATGTTCTAAAAATGGTCTCTGTAAATGTTTTGATCCTGATTACGGAGCCTCACATGGTCGGGTGAATGTCCTTTGCTTATGACTCCTACAATGAATAAGTCAGTACCACACGTGATGTTGTGTTGTTTTATTATATATGTTTGTTGACAGGACCCCCTTGTAAATGAGATCTAGGTCTCAATGGGTTAAATGCCTGTATAAATAAAAAAAATTAAAAATTTAAAATATTACAACTTAAATTGGTGAGGACTCACATGGGACTGATTACACCTGACCCATACTGGTAAAATTAAGTAATGGGAAGTGATAAAGGAGTGCTACAAAGCATTTAAAAAAAAAAAAAACTCTCATTCACTTACAAATTGTCATACATCTAACTGGTCTTGTTCCTGATCTTTTTCCTGATCATTTTCATTATTTGAATCAGGTTTTACAGATTACCTCCTGCCTTAAAGGTAATAAAACCATACATTCTATGCTGCAACGATGTGAGGTCAGGTATGGCCCTACTACACGAAACAGTTCACTGGAAGTGAAAAACAAGTTTGGGAAAGAAAAAGATAACAAGTGATACAACAAGGGAGATAGCCGAGATGTAAAACAATGTATCATCTGTTTTCAACATATTACTTTTTGTAACATATTGTGGCAAACAAAGGGGCCGGGTTATTAACAGCAGGTATGTGAGGGCAGATCTGGTAAATAGGCTCTGCCCTCTCACTGAGGGGGGAGGGGACTACAAGTCATAAAATTCCCACCCTGGAAAAAAACTACAATCCTCAACAACAAGGGCAGGGTTGTAAGGAGGGGCTGACCCACATAAAAGGGGTCAAGCCACACCAGGAAGTGCAGAGAGAGAGGGAGAGGGAGAGGGACAGGGACAGGGACAGGGACAGGGACAGGGACAGGGAGAGGGAGAGGGGTAAAGGTTGGTGGAGTCGTAGTTGTGTGGTGTTAGATAATATAAATTTTCATTTACCTGACTTATCGTGTATGACCTGAACTGTTTGGATTTCCCTGTTTGATTTACTGTGTATGACCTGAACTGTTTGGATTTCCCTGTTGGCTGTTTGACCCTGATTTATTGAGAACCCGACTGGTGAACTGAACCCTGCTATCATCAACTACACGCCTGGCCTGTGCAGTCCAAGCCAGGAAATAAACATACAGGCACTGTCCTGTTAGAAGGAACTTTCTGTTGTGGGTGTTAATTTGTGTGTGTTTGTCTCCTGCTTCATTTGTGTACAAGTTCTAATAACACTGAGGAGCTTTGTCACAAATGGTGGAGAATGCAGGCAAACATTTGTTCCTAGTAGAGGGGGATTGTGTGTACCATTGTGTTTTGTAGCTGGTAAATGGCCTAGCCATGCAGCTTGTTAGGTAGGAACAAAAAAAAAAAAGTTCAGTTAGCACTCCAAATTAGGTTTTGTTTTGTTTTGTTTGTTCCTTCACCTGGGGCCTTGACTCTGCTGCACACTTGATCTTCCACATCTGTGACGAAACCTGCTGGTAAAAAAGCTTTTAAAAAGGCCATTTTAAATTGAGCCAAAGAGAAAAATGTTGTTCTTCAAAGGACAGAGAGCAAGAAACTCCTCACACAAATCAAAATAACTCATAGCATCTGAATTTCTTTCTCTTCCTCTGAATTGTGGGAAATATATCCTAATGGGGAGTTTAGTCATACTTATATTCTGATCTTCACAAAGTGACTGCTGAAAGCACTGGAGTATTAACAAAGGCAATGCTAGAGAATGTGGGAAGATGGTCTCGTGGCTGAAAAACCTTGATCCATGTGCGGGCCACCAATTCTGTAAGAAAGTCTATATCTACATGAAGCATTTTTTATAGCCACAATTAGCAAGACAACCAATAGGACTAAAGGGTTCCCAGCTAAATATAGAATTCACTGGACACCTCATGTCCCAATGAGTTTGAATACTTCACAGGTAAATATTTATATCTCATTCGATCCACAACGGAAATCAATGAAGATGTCCAGAAAATCAAACATAATGAAGATGGAGAGCAGTAGCTGAGGAAATCCCAGCAGGTGTTTGCAGTCGAATGCCACAGCATTCTGTCCTACTTTGTGTATAGGCCAATTTGCAACAGCATTAGTTTGTTTATTTAGCAAATATTTTCTATTTAGTGTTTACTGCAGTCGACTTGTCAGCAACTTTTTTTTTTACAATTTTTACTTCAAAACTGACAAAACAACAAACTACAGGTATATGCAAACCTAAAACCCTTTCTTGTGAGGTTTTTCCTACTTAACCAAAACTATTTTTGTGTCCTTTCTTAAATGGTACTGTACCTTGACATTGCCCCTTGGATCTGGCATCACCTCTACAAACTCATTCTGGGGGAATTGTCAATTTTTTGTTAGGCCTTTGCAGTACTGCTAACATATTTTTATAGACATTCTGGTTCTGGCTCTTCTCTATTTAGTCTTGCCTCTTCTTATTCATGTTTTTCCCGTAAGCAACCTTGATAGCTATGATAAAAAGAGCATAATCAAATAACACATCATGAAATCAATGCACATGTGCTTTAAATGCTTAAATCCAATCCAATAAAAAACAAACAAATAAAAAAAAAAAAAAAAACTGCTGTTTTGCAATTTTTTTAAATTTAACATTTGTAATGCAGCCATGAATTTGTTATGCAAATAATTCTCTCCAAGAGCTTTGGAACCATTTGAAAATGTGTGATAGCAGTCTATAATTAGGTAGCACAACTGACTTGCATCAGGATTATTCAGGAATATTTCCACTGAGAATAATCAAATGCTGGATGAAAGATTGAACAAAATAAAGAAATAGGTTCCAAGTTAACAACAAGCCAGTTTTTTAATTCACAGCTTCTGGATCCAATAACATTAAAATGGAACCGTAGAGAGTTCTTAGTGGCATTCAAAAAGAGGAAAATTAAAAAGCAATGCAAATGTCTGTGATATTCTTTGAGCGCTGGTTGCAGAAGCAGCTATCTTCTTTATTGTGTCCGTGTTACCTCTGTGGTGCAGGGACTATTGCTCATATACCCCCCCCTCCCCCTTTTTTTTTTTTGTTTGGCTTCGTTCAGCTCTTATCGGTCTCACTTGGCCATTGAAAGGTTTTCTCAGCTTTTTCCGGAGAAAAAAACGACTAGAGACCTGTGCTTTAAATCTTTTTGATGAGCTGTTCAGAGATGCCAAAAACAATAAAAAATCACCCCTAAAGATTGGGTCAACGAGTTTGGCAAGGACGAATTTCACGTCGATGGTAATGTGCTGTTTTGTACTTCATGCAGCAAGGCTGTAGATTACACTCGCAGGCAGACCATTGTAGAACACATGGGAAGCGCTAAACACAAATTGTATGAAA